>NC_056726.1:173226309-173436229 GCF_019279795.1 Protopterus annectens
GTTGTATTTACTAGAGCTCTAAATCACAGTAAATTTACGTGTGAAAACCCCTCTAAAACAATGAAGTACAACAGCTTTTTACTTATTCAGTTTAAATGACTTTCTGACTTAATCACTGCACTGGATACTACAAATTCAGTACCATGATTAAGATATGTTTTAACAATACCAATGATACAAGAAAGCCTGCATAGTTAGTGTTGCAGGAATGCAGTAGGACATAGTTCAGTTAGTGCTATAGGTGTGAATAGGTGTGAATAGGTTGGTTTAACTATCTGATATATTCTACATTTTCCTGCACTGAATTCCAGTAAAGTGTTTTGAGACATCTGCATCATTTAGATCTTTAGTTAAAGATCCAGATGAGGGATTTAGTCCATTGTGCGACCCAATATCATGTTTTGAGTTCTGTTTTTATTTTTGACCCAATATGTTATTTTCTCTACCTAGGATTTTAGCATTTGGGATAATCTGGACTATAAAGCTATATCCATCTTATTAGTCTGTCCATTTTATATCTGATTTAACTTTATAAACAGTGTTTTCTTTAATGTTTGATTTGTAGAATGTTCTTCAAGGCATTTTAGAGCACTTTATGTAGCTTGTTATTGATATCGGTTTGATGCTGGTTTCTGTTATGCTCTTGTAGTATTTCTGATGATTGTGTTACTCCTTTAATGTTTATCCTGGAAGATTGTCTTGACATTTGATTTAATAATTCACATTGTTTTATTTATAGATTTTTTTGCTTTTGATTAATATATTTTTATTTTTAGATTATTGTCAACATATTCTGCCATCCTACAATGGCCTTACTTTGCTGCTTTATTTGACTGGAATATAATGGTGATTATTACAGTTTACTTATGGACCACTGAAGAGTGGTCTGTTGATAACGACTCATTTATTGCTTATTATTGTAGTATTGTACATGACTTGTCTTAACTTTGGTCACATGGTTAAAGACAGCAGATTTCTGTATAGTATTATAATATTTTCTTTTCTGTTTATGCTTTTTGTCTCCACTGCCTGTCGAACATCATCCCACTCCTGCCCAACTGGCCAATTCTTTCCCTATTATCAGGATGAGGGTCAGCTAGGAGGGAATGTCATGGTGGTTCAAGGTTTTTTTCTACTTTGTTCACTTGGAGGCCCAACGTCAGGGGCCCAAGGGGACTGTGCAATGGGCTATCTGCACTGGATATCTCTCCCTTCTGCAAGGGATGTACCAGCAAACAGCTTCATCTGCTCCCTTGTAGCACGGGAATTGGTTTCCCTGGTCTCCACTGGATAAACTGAACTTCCCTATGTGCTCTTGGAATGCCCACAACTCTCTTCCCTTATGGGAAAGAGTCTAATTCATAGTATGTACAATTGCAAGCACATACACAAAAACATATGCATATCTGTCTGTATTTGTTTGTTCGCATATATATGTTCACAAGTTCAAAAGTAAGTACTTGGCAATCAGTCTGCAGACCATTTCAGGCCTAGACAAAACACTCTTTTCAAAATTTCCCTCTAGCCTCAGGGAGGGCAAAACAAGATAGACCTTGGGAGAATTTGAGGCTGCCCACCCAATTATTTAGGTTAACCTTGAAGGAAGCAAGGGAGCTACTCTGCCTGTCATGTAGTGGAAGTTTGCCCCAGAGGTGAGAGATACATTGGGATTTATTGCTTCATTCTGTATTTCTGGGTGTTTTCTATCTAAAAACAAAAAAAAAAATCCTTGTTTTCCCGCCTCTCCTCAACTAGTTTAGACCAGTTTACAGGCTTTGCTGTATTCTGGGCTGTGGTGTAGTTCCTGTGTTGTCCATTACCTTACTTGGATAAGAAGGAAGTTTCTTTGCTCACCAGTGGGAGTGGGGAGCCAGCAGCCTATCTGTCCCTGAAGGAGTGACCTCAGCACAAGAGCTGTAGTAATTGGTTGTTTTGGACCATTTCTAGCTCTTTTGAAGTTCCCTGTTTAAAATCCGCATTTGCGCAGCTTTGCGCGATTGTGCACATAGCGCAGCGCCAGTTAAACAGGGTTAAACTTTTTCTGGCTCCGACAAGTCTGCTCTTCAAATTTTCCCTTAGAAAGCTCTACTCTTGGAATAACCAGTCTACTCGTTATATTATAAGCATAGCACTTGTTCTCAAAGCTTCTCTTCTAAGCAAGCACTCTCAAACTCAAGTAGCACTACATCCACCTACCACCCCAACCACTTCCCTTAAAGGCACAGCACTCTCTTGTAATATTCTAGCATGTCGAGTGGTAGATTGCTAGCATCTTCTCCTGTTCAGCTGGTTAATCTGGGAATCCTGAGACAATGCTATAATTGTCTCATGTACACAGACAACCCTCTCCTCCTCCCAACAAACACAAATACATGTGAGAGATGCAACTATATAGCCAAACTGAAGGCTGAACTCTCTCAACTCAGGACTGGCAAGACCAGACAGGAGGAAAAGGTAACCACACACACAACAAACCCAGTCACACATAGACCTACCTCAACTGCATATCAAGCACATAATAACACAAAAACATACTCAGAGGCGCTATTAAAAAACTTACCAAAACAACAGAGGCTCCTAAAGCAGACACCCAAAAATCCACCACCTCAAAACATAACACATGCAACACATACTTCAATAAATCGGTGTGTCAATAAATCACAGCCCTTAAGGCCAAACACTATGCCTGATACACTAGTGATAGGTGACTCTATAGTCAGACACACTGACGTCCCACTTACCAGGCTGAGCAAGGAGAGGGTAATGGTAAGCTGCCTATCGGGGGCTAGGATCCGCCATATAACACACACACTCAGGTCACTCAAAAGCACGTACAAATATGACTCTGTCATTATCCATGCCGGCGTGAATGACCTGAGACGTACCTCCTTGGACTACATGAAAAGAGACATAGAGGAGCTCTCTGATTATGTAGCCCAGGCTGGTATTACCCTGACCCTGAGCAGCATCCTGCCCTCACCAAGAATGATGCCACAATACAAAGACAAGATGATCAGCTTTAATAATTGGCTCAATTACTGGTGTCATTCTAGGGGGATCCAATGTCTGTCTGTCTGGGATGACATGCTGGACAAGCCACGCTGTTTCGCAAGGGGCAGCTTGCACCTGTCACCACTGGGCTTCCGGATATTGGCTAAGGCTCTTACCACCCCCATAGTGCATTTTTTAAGCAAGGCTCAAAAGATGAACCCACCTCCTTAGAAAACAAAAATGGAAAAAAATGAAGGGTAATGCTGCTCAATGCCAGAAGTCTAAATCTCAAGATGCAGGCTCTCGAAGCACTCCTCAGTATGGAGAATATTGATGTCTGCGCTGTAACCAAGACCTAGTTCAAGGCTCCTGAGAGCACCCCAGCGCTACCAGGCTTTACCTCATATCATGCTTTTCGGCCCCAAAACCCGGGCTGAACCACAAAGGGAGGGGGAGTGTCCATATTCATCAAGGATACCCATGCCTCCAGGTTAGTGGCAACTCATGAAGCATCGGAGACCATCCAGATGCAGCTAACCGTAGGCAAAACTGCTATACAACTTGTTGCATGTTACAGACCACCCTCCCAATCTGAAGAACCCCACTCAGACTTCCTGAAGACATTGGAAGATATGAATGTCTCACCAAATACCATCATATTGGGAGACTTCAACTACCCTAACATAGACTGGGTGCACTATTCTAGCCCTAACACCTTAGCTCAAAGGTTCCTGGAATTCATAAACTCAAATGCAATGGAACAGCTAGTCACCTCTCCCACAAGAGGGGATAATATACTAGACCTGATCATCACAAACATGGGGACAAAATGCTCCACACTGGAAGTATTCTCGTCACTGGTGAGATCTGACCACAAACTAATCACCCTGGATATACATTTACAACCTCCACCCCCAGCACAAAAGACTACAGTGAGAAACTTCTCAAAAGCCGATGTTACACTTCTCAAGACTGAGATGGTATCATTTAAGCCCACAGGGCCAATGGAAACCACATCCCACAATGCTGAATCCTACACAAATGCTTTCTACGGACATTTCCAAGAATGCATGGATCGTGCAATCCCAAATAAAACCAAGACCCTCTCCACCAAAGGAAAGCATCCTGTCTGGTGGACCCCAGCCATAAGCAAATTGTATAACAAAAGAAGGAAGCTACTGCAAGACAGAGCAAAATCCCATAAAGGGAAGGCATCTCTGATCAGCACTATTAGAAAGCTACGTTCTCTCATAAAAACATCCAAGGCCAACTTTGAGAGAAAAATTGCCAAGGACACTAAAGATAACCACAAGGCATTCTTCAGTTATGTTAGAAACCTGGGCGGAAACCCTCAGATATGCTCAAAGTTAGTACACAACTACAAAAAATTTACCGAACCCACAGATATTGCCAACATTCTGGCAGACAGGTTCAGTGCAAATTTCTCCCCTCCCTCACCTCCAAAAGAAGAAATACTCATCCCAGCTGAATGTAACCTCCCTGTCATCTCTGATGTCCAGGTGAGAACCACCCTCAGCAAAGCAAAAAACACAGCATCTATGGGACCCGATGGTATCCCCGGCTGCGTGATACGTGAACTCCAAGAGGAGCTAAACCCGCATATAAAAATGTTATTTAACCTTAGCCTTACTACAGGATATGTGCCTGAACACTGGCGTACAGCAACAGTGGTCCCACTCCACAAGGGAGGCTCCACTACAGACGCCGGGAACTACCGCCCCCATAAGCTTGACCAGCCTGGTTTGCAAAGCTATGGAAAGAATTATTATGGAACTCATAAACAATGACATTGGGGACCTACAGACACTTGATCCCACCCAGTTCAGCTTTGTAAAGGGCAGATCCTGCCTTTTGAACCTGGTTGGCTTTTTCGAAACAGTCACTAGAGCCATTGATGAGGGCAAGGCAGTCCATACAGCCTACCTGGACTTGGCTAAAGCCTTCAACACAATACCCCACTCGGGGATCATAGATAAGCTAAACATCTTAAATGTAAATCCATATGTCACAAGATGGGTTGCAAACTGGCTAAAGAACAGAACCCATAAAGTCAAGATTGCGGGAGCCATGTCAGACTCAAAGCTAGTCACAAGTGGTGTCCCACAGGGCTCTGTCCTGGGACCCCTCTTGTTCGGCATTTACTTCTCAGATGTGAAAGCAAACATGGGAGGGTTGTGGCTGACAAAGTTTGCAGATGACTGCAAACTAGGCGCCATAGTCGATACACCAGCTGACACATACATCCTACAGAAAGGCCTCACCGAAACGGACAACTGGTGCCGGAATCATGGCCTTAAACTGAATGCCAAGAAATGAATAGCCATCCCCTTTGGGAAAAACAAAGTACCCACAAATTATCACATAGACAGTAACCCACTGAGTACCGAAAAAGTAATCAGAGACCTGGGGACCCAAGTTGATTGTGACCTCTCATTTGACACCCACATTCCTAAAGTGGTTAGAAAGACTTTCTACCTTGCCCACCTTATCATGAAGGGGCTCACATCCAGATCAAAGGAGGTCATCGTGCCCCTGTACTCCTCCCTTATCAGGCCCGTGATTGAGTACAATGCCCCATTTGGTATGTACCTCACCCGGCACTTACAACAGCTGGAGAGACCCCAGAAGTACCTCACCAAGAGGATCAAGGGTCTCCAACATATGTCATATGCTGCCAGGCTAAAGAAAGTCCAGCTCTATTCAGTAGCATACCGCCTGCTCAGATGTGATCTGTGCCTGACGTACAAGGCCATGTCCAACCAGGAATTGATGGACATGCTCCACCTCAAAAAATCTAAATCCATAAGAACCACGAGAGCCAAAGATTTAAACCTCAGTACAAACATGAATAGAACATGCTGGAGGGACAGATTCATAACTCAGAGGCTTCCCATACTCTGGAACAAAATCCCAGTCCATGTTAGGCAGAGCCCCTCACTGACTCTCTTCAAGAGAAATCTTGACGAGTGGATGGGAGATCGTAGATTTACCCCAGGGGTCACCCCTGTGTCGCTACTTGACAGAGGCACAGTAAACTAATTTTAATAAGTAAGGGGGGTCTTCAATGTGTCACTACTAGACAAAGGCACAGTATTCTAAATTTATTCCATACACCTTAGTACCACTACATGGGGTGGCGAAAGCCACATCTCTAGAGCTAGGCTTGCAAATGCCCCAGGGCAGATAGCCTAGTAGTAAACTATGAAACTATGAAACTATGTGTGTATGGGTGTGAGTGTGTATACATACATGTATATAGATTTAATAGATATGAGTGCATATAGATGTAACAGGTACAAGTGAACACTCATTTTTGCTGTTTTTCTGCCTGCCAGCAGCTCTGTATGTGAGACTGTGGTACTGCAGGGTCTGGAAATTTGGCCTTTCCATGTTGTTGCTTGATCTCAGAGTTGGTATATATAATTATCAGGTAGTGTAGTGGGGGTGCAGAGAGGCTTGTACCTCTGTCAAAAACAGTTTTTTTCTTTTTTAAACAGTATTTTTCTTTTTTTGTTTTCCATTATTTTGTTTTGAATGTTCAATCTTTTTAGATAAACCCTTTTTAATGCTGTTTTGATCATTCACTATTTCATGACACACACACACACACACACACACACACACACACACACACACACACACACACACACACACACACACACACACACACGCACATACGCACACACACGCGCACACACACGCACACACACATAGAGGCCCTCTACGTCTAGTATCAAGTCTCTCATACAAGAAAATAGCCAATAAAAATGGAAACTTTGTTTTTTATATTTCTCAAAATAAAAGTCAGAAATAAAATTTACACATCATGAATGTGCTTATTATTACACCTTAAAGTTATTACGCCGTTAAAATGATACTACTAAAATCTTAAAATATTAAATGACTTACCTCTGTTTATTAAACTTTTATCGAAGGAAAGACTGTTCTCAAATGATTTTAATATAATTTAAATAAAGCAAAGTCTTTTGAAACATTTTGTCTGAATTAATTTATTTTTTTTCACAAATTAGTAGGAGAGAAGTAAGTCAATTACTAAATATTATGTATGAAAAATTCTTCATATTTGCATGCTCCCAGCATAACATCTTGTAGTATTTCTTAACATTTGTCTTCTTTGGTATGACTACAGGTTTCTATTTCTCCTTTTCACCATGCCTTTTAGAAATGATTAAGTTCATTCCATGTTTACAGTTAATAATTATATTGTTGTTGTGAACAAATTAAACAGCTTCCTTTAGTGTGTTGAAGGTCTTGGTCTCATTTGGCAGAAATATGTTGAGTATAACAGGTTAAGGAATATTAGTTTTTATTTTATTCCTCTTGAGAACTTTGAACAATGGCCAACAGGCATTTCTTTTTCCACAGTTTTACTAGAAATATAATTATCAAATCTAAGGACATTGTTCCTCAGTTTGGCAGGAAGATTTGACCAGGCAGTTTTTGAAATTAATTCCTTGTCATGGAAAGAAATCTTAACATTATCTTGAGGTGGGGGATCTTGGCTTGGTGACAAGTATCAGGGGGTTCAGCAGTAAGCTATATGTTTTTTCTGTATCAAAATGAAGATCCTCCTGTAGACCATGTATGCTCATGGTACTGGCTGCTGGGCTGCAACAAATCCACCAATTAAAAACAAAACAAAAAAAAAAAAACTCTATTAAATAGAGTCAGAAAAATAGACTCTTTAGTCAGCCTGCCAACTTTCTGTTTTCCTTCCTGATTCACGGCAGAGTTCCAAGAAAAAGTGAAACTGAAAAAAAAAAGGCTTATTCTGCTCCCTGGGCTGTTTTCAAAATGACCTGGCAGCAATCTTCCTCCACCAATTCCTAGAGCTCTTTCATTCTGTCACTGAGAATGTCGGAAACACCAGTCAATTAAGTGTCTCACTGGACTGCTGTACGAAGCAGAGAAAAACCTTTCCTATTGGCTCAGACTGCCTCAGATGACAAAAGCTAGCCAACTTCCAAAGTTCAAGCACACCTTCCACACGCCCAAACCAGTATTCAGCTCAAGCTCAGCTGAAGAAAAGAAGTGATTTGGGCGTCAAGCCACAGAAGAGGGCTCCATTCATGGGCTTCTGCAGATTAATGGATGGTTAACACTTTTCACTGCTAGGCAGATAAGTTGTTTTTTTTTGGGGGGGGGGTTGCATTCTTACTTTTTCTAACAGAAATTATACTTTTTGTGTGAAAATTGAAATTTTAAGGCAGGAAAAGTGTTTTATATTGACTGTCATGTGACTTTTAGTAACTTTTAAAGAGAAACGTCTCTTTAACTTTTATCAGAAAAAGTTGTTAATTTAATTTAAAATGGCATTTTCTGAGGTAAATGTTGCATTGTTTTACTTTTGAGGACTGTGGCAAGTGTTTAAAGTGCTTCTTACTTTTGTTTTCATGGAAAAAAGTGACTTTTCTCCTACTAACTTCTTTTACTGAATATTGCTTATATGGTTCATAGTTAAGTACAAGACAAGTTGCCCTTGTGGGTCATTTTCAGCCTGGCAAATTTCCCTTTCAAAGGTGAGACTCAAACCCTGTACTGTTTGTCTGTGAGGGGTAAACACCTTAATCATTATGCCAACCCCTAATGTCAGGTTAGGGGTTGGCATAATGCTACCAGATTTCCCCAGGAATCAGGTATCTTTTTTGACTTAACCATGCTTTAGGTGTGCAAGGAAGAACCACTCTTGTTGGTCCATGGAAAATGGGCAGGGAATGCCCCTCTGCTAGCCAGACTGATATGTCAATCCCTAGGGAGGTTTCTCCTGCAAAAAATGGGTCTGTCTTTTTAGAAAAAGAAGCAGAAAATTAGACTTATATCTTCTCCTGTTACAGTCACTTTGTAAGGACTGATTTATTGGGCTTTGCTCAAAGTTTAGTTCAAGCTGTTGACCCTTCCAGTTCAGCTGTTTATCATAAAAGAAAAAGGGATTCTCCATATTCTGAAAAGATTCAGAATTTTGAACTACAAAATAAGTGTGAAGGGACAGATTCTATTTTGTCTCCTTAGGTTTCTGATTCTGAGGAGAGTGCCTTCTCCCCATCCCTTTGAATTATTCTCTTTCTTTGAAACTATTTCTATACTGAATTATTTGTTTCAATGGGAACATAATGATATTTTACTGTCCCTGAAGAAGTATTATGATTGCAACTGGATTTTCTGGAACCTACTTCTATTCCTTATGTTTTTTTCAGCATTGGAGGATGTTTTTGTCACAGCCTGTAACTTGAATGATAGCTAGCTTGCTGTCCCTAAGAAAGCAGATAGATTGTACAAAGTTCATCAGTCTTACAAGTTGCTATACTTCAAATCAAAGATCAGACCCAAAATATTGGTCTAATCAACCCAACTGCTGCTAAACATCTGGTTAATACCAAACCCTCTCCTGCTGACAAGAATGGGAAAGCTTTTGATAGATTTGGGGAAAATGTGTATTATCTTGAAAAACTTATTTTCAGAATTGTCATCTGTCAAGCTCATGTGTTAAAGTTTATGCTTACCTCTTTTGAAAATATTAGGAATATTATGACATCTGAACAAGAACAAAACTAGGAATACAACGTCAAAGCTTGTTTTAATAAAAAAAACATTCTTTGATGTTGTATTCCTAGTTTTGTTCTTGTTCTGGTGCCTTTTGTTGCTTAGGAATACTTTAGTTCCTATACAATACTTTTCTCTGAATATTAGGTTCATAGGTTCATAGGTTCATACTAGGCTATCTGCCCGAGGGCATTTACAAGCCTAGCCCATCGTTTTGTGGCTTAAGCCACCCCTTTAGTATGGGGAACTATACCCATTATTTTGCTGTGCCTCTGTCGAGCAGTGACACTGAGGTAATCCCTGGGGTATATCTGCAATCTCCCATCCATTGGTCAAGATTTCTCTTGAACAAGGCCAGCGAGGTGCTCTGCCTCACATATACCGGGATTTTGTTCCACAGCATAGGGAGTCTTTGGGTGATGAATCTATCCCTCCAGCACGTCCTATTAATAGCTGTGTCGAGGTTTAAGTCTCCGGCCCTTGTGGCTCTGATGGATCTAGATTTTTTGAGGTGAAGCATATTCATCAAATCTGGGTTTGACATGGCCTTGTATGTTAGGCAAAGGTCACCTCTGAGCAAGCGTGGCGACTGAATAGAGCTGGAGTTCTTTCAGTCGGGCAGCATAGGACAGATTTTTGAGACCCTTTATCCTTTTGGTGAGGAACTTTTGTGGCCTCTCCAGCTGCTGCAAGTGTCGGGTCAGATACATTCCGAATGGGGCATTGTACTCAATCATTGGTCTGATGAGTGATGAGTAAAGGGAGACTATGACCTCCCTTGATCTAGATGAGAATCCCTTCATGATAAGGTGGGCAATGTAGAAGGTCTTCCTAACTACTTTAGCTACATGGGTGTCGAATGACAGACTACTATCAACCTGGGTCCCCAGGTCCCTGATAACTTCTTCTGTGCTCAGTGGATTGCCACCTATTTGGTAGCTAGGGGTAACCTTGTTTTTCCCGAAGGGTATGACTATGCATTTTTGGCATTTAACTTTAGGCCATGGCTCTGGCACCAGTTATCCGTTTCTGTGAGACCCTTCTGAAGGATATCTGTGTCAGATGTGTTTTCTACTATGGCCCAGTTTGCAGTCATCTGCAAACTTTGTCAGCCATAACCCTCCTGTGTTTGCTTGTACTTCGGAAAAGTAGATGCCAAACAAGAGTGGGCCCAGGACTGAGCCCTGTGGGACACCACTTGTGACAGGCTTTGAGTCTGACATGGCGCCAGCAACTCTGACCCTGTGGGTTCTGTCACTCAGCCAGTTTGCAACCCATCTTGTGATGTATGGGTTAACATTTAAGCTGATGAGTTTTTCAATGATACCCGAGTGGGGTATTGTATCGAAGGCCTTCGCCAGATCGAGGTAGGCTGTATGGACTTCCTTTCCCTCATCAATGGCTTTGGTGACTGTTTCGAAAAAGTCAACCAAGTTTAAAAGGCATGATCTGCCTTTGACAAAGCCAAACTGGGTTGGATCCAAAGTCTGCAAATTCCCTATGTCTTTATTTATGAGGTCCATTGTGATCCTCTCCATGGCTTTGCAGATAAGGCTTGTCAAGCTAATGGGCCAGTAATTTCCAGGGTCAGTGGAGGCACCGCCTTTGTGAAGTGGGACCACAGTTGCAGTGCGCCTCCTGAGTGCGTATCCAGAGGTAAGACTTTGATTAAACAGCTGTCCTAGCTGTGGGTTTAATTCATCATTGAGTTCGTGGAGCACACAGCCGGGGACACCATCAGGTCCCATGGATGCTGTGTTTTTTGCTTTGGAGAGAGCAGTTCTCACTTGGGCATTGGAGATGTTTGGGGGGCTGCAATCGTTTGGTATAGATATCTCTCCTTTGGGGAGAGGAGAAGTTTGCACTGAACCTGTCAGCCAGTATGTTGGCAATGTCTGTAGGATCAGTAATCTTCACATCATTTTGAACTAGTTCAGAGCATATCTGGGAGTTTCCTCCCAGGTTTCTAACATAGCTAAAGAAGGCCTTATGATTGTCTTTTGAGTCTTTAGCTATTTTTCTCTCAAAATTTGCTTTGGATGATTTTATGAGAGCTCTTAGTTTTGTACTTATAGTGATCAAGGGTGTCTTACCTTTTAAGGATTTTGCTCTATCTTGTAGTAGCTTCCTCCTTTTGTTGTAGAGTTTGTTTATGGCTGGGGTCTACCAGACTGGACGCTTGCCTTTGGTACAAAGAGTCTTTGTTTTGCTTGGGATTGCCTTATCCATGCAGTCCTGCAGGTGCTGGTAGAAGGCATTTGTAAGTGATTCAGCGGCTTGAGTACTGTTTTCCACTGGCTCGGGGGCCTTAAAGGAGACCACACTAGTCTTTAGAAGTGTGAAGTCGGCTTTCGAGAAGTTCTTTACTGTGGTCTTTTTATTTCAGGTGGGGTGGGATGAGGACCTCCAGCGAGATTAGTTTGTGATCTGATCTCACCAGTGAGGGGTATACTTCCGGTGTTGAACATTGTGCTCCCATGTTCGTGATGATGACATCAAGTATGTTATCTCCTCTTGTGGGGATGGTGACTAGTTGTTCCATGGCATTTGAGTTTATGAATTCCAGGAACTTTTGGGCTAGGGTGTTTGGGCTTGAGTAGTGTTCCCAGTCTATATTAGGGTAATTGAAGTCACCTAGTATGATGGTGTTTGGTGATACATTTATCCCCTCTAGTGTTTTCAGGAAGGCCATGTGAGGTTCCTGAGTTTGTGAGGGTGGCCTGTAGCATGCTACAATTTGCAGAGCAGTCTTGCCTATGGTTAATTGCACCTGGATGGTCTCCGATGCATCGTGCGTTGCCACCAGTCTTGAGGTGTGGGTGTCCTTGATGAATATGGATACCCCCCCCTCCTTTCTTGGTATTGTCCGGATTTTGGGGCGGAACGCATGATATGAGGTAAAACCTGATAGTGCTGGGGTGCTCTCAGGAGCCTTGAACCCGGTTTCTGTCACAGCACAGACATCGATGTTCTCCATACTGAGAAGGGCCTCGAGTGCGTGCATTTTGAGATTTAGACTTCTGGCATTGAGCAGCATTACCCTTAGTTTTTTCCTTTTTGTGTTCTAGGGTGGTAGGTTTAGAATTTGAGCTTTGCCTAAAAAGGCACTATGGGGTGGCAAGAGCCTTTGCCAATATCCGAATCCCAGGGTGACAGGTGCAAGCCGTCCCTTGCAGCAGCGTGGCTTGTCCAGCATGTCATCCCAGGCAGACAGACACTGGATCCCCTTTGAATGACACCAGTGTTTAAGCCAATTGTTAAAGCTGATCATCTTATCTCTGTATTGTGGCATCATTCTTGGTGAAGGTAGGATACTGCTCAAGGTCAGTGTCATACCTGCCTGGGCTACATAATCAGAGAGCTCCTCAATGTCTCTTTTCATGTAGTCCAAGGAGGTACGTCTCAGGTCATTTACACCAGCGTGGACAATGACTGAGTCGTATTTGTACCTGCTGTTGAGAGACCTGAGTGCTTGCGTTATGTGGCGGATTCTATTAAAACATCTATTTCCTCTTCTGAATAAAAAAGCCCCTTTGCATAACCTAAGTGTTTCTGTGTCTCAAGTGGCTACCCACTGCTTCAAAGCAGAATATTTCTAGATGGATTTCCTTCCATTTTCTTTTTATTTCTTCCATGACATTTCTGCTAGGTCAAGTTAGAGCCCATCCTTAGGTGCCCTTTTCAAGGGTCTGGCCATAAGATCATTTTTTAGCAGCAAACTGGGCTCTGCATTCATGGTTTTCATAAGCAGTATAACATTTATGCTTTCTTAGATCTAGAACTGGTTTCACCAGATCCGTTCTGCAAGGAATTCTGTATCCCATTTCAACTGATTTTTCCTCTTCCGAGACGCTCTAAAAATCTTTAAAAATCTTCCCATAAGCAATGACTACTGCAACAGTGATCATTAAAGGGCATAGTACAGTTGTGTAAGAACTTACCATAACAGTAGATGTCCAGGTAGATCAGTGTTATAGTACAGGCAATCTTCCCTATCCCCCTTTTTGTTTTAATTTTACTTATTTCTGTTGCAGGTGGACTCCATATACATTTCTCCCTCTCCTAGTTGTCATATATGTGTTTTTTTTCTCACTCTCTTTTTGTCTGTCATCCTCTTCTGGTCTGGGATAAAAAAGTATTGAGAATATTCACTCCTTTCTTTCCTTTGTGTACTACTTGCTGATGTTGTGCTTGGGACATATGTCAGATGTACGGCACGAGCAGAAGGCACTCAAGCTGACTGGACATACAGTATCCTTGGCAGGATACTTCTGATATGTTATGAACACTGCAGCAGTGATTTACTCAGCCATCTACTGTTAGGACAAGTTCTTACACAACTGTACTGTCATTGAAATAAGAAACAGAAGCCATGGCATTCTTTATTAAATTTAAAAGCAGTTTTATTGCTTCCGTTACCCTTGCCTTGTAGGAGAAAATATGCACACAGTATTAAGACTGGAAATAAGAAAAAAAAATAAAAATTCTAATTGACCTCTAGAATCTAAAAAGCTACTAATCAATAAAATGTTTACAAAAAGCATCAATTTAAACACCCAGTCATAGTAAATATTTACATTTAAGTATTGTGTTCAGTCCTGCTGGTCTCAAAGTGTTATACGTAAATATAATAATACCTTCTTCTGCAAACAAAACATTTCTTATTGGCAAGCCTTCCCTGATACTTTGGACTAAAATGCTAAGCTATCAGGCTGTCATATCTTTTGCGCTTAACATCCTTCACATGCTTCTATGGCCCTACCTTAAATCTGCAAAAAGTCTCTCCTATATGAAATAGGTCACAGAAGCATGTTAAGGCAAATATTACCAAATGTGCAAGCTAGGTGAAATATTTTGTTGGAGCACATTTCTTTGTATAAATCTAATGAAATGTTTCACTTATAAAACCACAAACGTTATAGCCATCACAGGGGTAACTAATCTTATGGTCTTGTTATGTTAGCACCGTAAGTTTCCTTACCTTAATTTTAGGCATCACTAAATGACTGTGTGTTACATAATTTTATTTATTTTATTTACTTAAGTTTGATGACCAGGGAAGTCCACTGGGCCAAGAAAAGCCTGTTTTCAGTGGAGGCCCGGGGAGAAAAGCTCCACAATAATTGAAAGTTACATTTCACATGTTACAAAAGGACATAGTTCATACAGCTAATTAAATATTTACAGATAAGCTCCATGATATTTGCAATTGGCTTGTCACAATGTTACAAAAATGAAAAGACATAATTCAATACAGAAATTTCAACATATACATGAAGTGAATATTTTTGTTATAAATTCAATTGTAGGTTTAACATTTCAAAATATATAGCTACTAGCCATTAGTAGGTTAGGAAAATATTATGCATGGAGTGGGTAATAGTAGATTTGAGACTGGAGAGTATAGTACACCAGATTAGAGAGAAAATTAGCTTTTAGTAGGGGAGGGATTGTTTTGGGTGGGATGAAGTAATAGTAGAGGTAGATGGATGAGTCAGTGCAAGGTGGAATGGGAGGGTTAAGTTGGAGCGTGGCAAGGGCATTCCCATTTGAAGAAAGATGAGAGAGTAGCTGAGATTTGAAATTTGTATGGTTAGCGAGATAGTTTCACTGTTTAGCTAAGGAGTTGGAAAGCAGTAAATGGCCAGGAGGTTGTGCAGGTTTGTGGACCTGAAGGAGATTTTGTTTTTTAGATCTGAGTGAGCGGTTGGGAATGTAAGGTTTTAAGGAAGTAGCGAGAGCTCGGCAATTGGCAGGTTTAAAGATGAGCTTGTGGGCAATGGTGAGTTGTAGGTAACTGAGGTAGTTGGGTAGTTCAAGCCAGTTGAGGGTGAGGAGGGAGTGGCAGTGGTGGGATGAGATTTTTGAATTGGTTGCAAATTTGGAGATCTTGTAGTAGCAGGATTCAAGTTTGGACCGAAGACCAAGATGGGGATTGGTGAAAATAGGGGCACCATACATAAGAGAGGGGAGTAGGAGGGTGGATGTAAACGTTTGACGGATAGAGGGGCTTAAGAAGTGGTTGTGCCTATAGAGGAGACCTAACTTTTCGTGGATTTTCTTAATTGTGGAGTGGATGTGGGTGTCAAATTTTAGTTCTTCATCAATAATGATGCCAAGAAGCTTGGTGTTAGGAACAATTTCAAGGAAGGTGTTGTTTTGGCTCTGTATGGTGAATGTGGATTTGTCAATGGAGTTTTTGGTAGGGGAAAAATATTAGTTTGGTTTTATTTGCATTTAGTGCCAGATGGTTAAACTGCATCCAGGTTTCTGTTTTGGAGAAGGCTAGTTGGGTTTTTGCTAGGAGCTCAGAAGGGGAGAAGGCTGAGCAGATGATTGTTGAGTCATCTGCATATTGGATGATAGATGAGTCTGGGATGGATTGGTGAAAGGTGTTAATGAATAGGTTGGAGAGAAGAGGGCCAAGAACATAACCTTGTGGGACACCTGTGGGTGTGGAAAGGAAGGGGGAGGTTGAAGTTTTCCATTGGACAGCTTGTTGGCGGTTGGACAAGTAGCTGGAAAACCAGGTGATGGTGGTGGGAGAACAGTGTAGGGTGGAGAGTTAGGATATAAGTAGGGTGTGTGAGATGGTGTCAAAAGCCTTTGACAAATCTAGGAATAGTGTGGATATGAAGTTGCCTGAGTTGCGTTCAAGGTTTATGGTTTCAAGAAAGGAAAAAAGGGCAGTCATGGTGCTGTGGCCGGGGCAGAAGCCATGTTGGGTAGGGGAGAGGAGATTGTTTAGTGTTAGATGTGCCATGAGTTGTGCTTGTATTGTTTTTTCTAGTATTTTAGAAAGAGGGGAAAGGATGGCAATAGGCCTGAAGTTGGTGGTATCAGTATTTTTGCCACCTTTGTGGAGGGGGATGATGTAAGCATGGTGCAAGATAGAAGGGAAGTATGATTCTTGTATGGAACTATTTATAAGAATAGAGATGGGATAGGCAATGCTGTCTGCAGATTGTTTGAGGAAGATGGGTGGAAGGTTGTCGGATGCATTGTGACAGGGTTTGCATTTGAAAAGAAGTCTTTTTATAGTGCTTGTGGGGATGGTCTTTGAGGCAGAAGGATGTGGAGGAAGGTTGATGATTGGGGTGGTGGTTGGGGCAGGAGGGGGCAGTGGTGGAGGAGGGGGGTGGGAAGGAGACTGATAGTTTAGCTATGCAGTCTATGAAGAATGAGTTGAACTGGCTGGCTGTTTCAAGACTGGAGAGGTTGGGGTCTGGGCAGGGGTTTTCTTTGTTGCCAGGATGCAGCATGAATGAGATGGCATCCCAGAATGCTTTGGGATTTGTTGAGTGCAAGGACTGGAGTTTGGAGTAGTGAACTTTGTGTTCTTTAATTATTATTTTTTTTTAGAGTTTTGTAGTTGTTTATACTCTAGGACGGTATTAGGGTTTTTATGTTTTTGATATTGTTTACATTTTTTGTCCCTTTCATGCAAGGCTAGTTTAGTATCTTTTGATAACCATGGGCAGGGATTGGTTTTGATGCATTTGGCTTGGGGGGGGGGGGGGGGGCTTGCTGTTTGAGAAGGGTTAGGAATGAGTGGTTAAAGTAGAAAATGGCATCATCTAGAGGAAGGGCTTTTAGAGGGGACCAGTCAGTATGCTTTAAGCATTCAGAGAAAGTTAGAGGATTGAAAGAGGAGAGGTTGTGGGTTTGGATGTAGTGGTGTTGTTTATGCAGTGCAGAGGGGAGGCAGTCAGCGAAGGTTGGTAGGTGATCACTGAGAGGATCAGGTAATGTTCCGGCTTTGGTGACAAGGTTTGGGTGAGTTGTTAGAATCTAGTCAATGATGGTACCAGTGGTACCATCTTTATTTGGTCTGTTTGGAGAATGTATTAGTTGGGAGAAGTTGTACAGGCTGATTGTGTGAGACGGGGCTACAGAGTTAATAGTATTCCAGTTGATGTTGGTATCACCGAGTATATAGGTTTCATTTTTATATTGGAGGAGAATCAGGACAAGATGTTTTCAAGAGTTTTGATATTATCACCGGGGGAATTTAGAGGGCAGCGATACATATGGACTTGTGGTTGTTTATTTTTAGTAAACCTAATTATAATTTCAGTGTTGGCAAAGTTTGGTTTTTTATTGGAGTAGGGAGTTATGGTATGGGAGGTGGGGTAGATTATTGCTACTCCACCTCCTTTTTTGTGGGCTCTGTCATTGCAAATAATTTAGAAACCTGATAGTAGGATTTTGCTTTCTTTTATATAGGTTTTCAGCCAGGTTTCAGAAATGGTGGTAATGTCGGGGTGGTTATGGGAGAGCCAGGCATGGAGGTTAGGGATTTTGTTTTTAGGCTTTGTGCATTAAGTGTTGTAAGGTGAATGGATTTTGAGTTTGTAGGTTGAGTGGACGGTTTGGTGAGATTGATGTTAGAGATGGGTCCGGGGTTGGGGTGGATGTTGCCGGCTAGTGAGAGAGAGAGATGTGGTGGAGTAGATGAGTGAGGCAGTGTGTGTGTTGGGCAAGGGTAGCTTGGGTTGTGTGAGTAGTGATTTTCTGGTACCACATTTAAGAGGGGAGTACAGGGGGGCTTGGGTTTGGAGTAATTTTGGTTAGAGGTAAAGAGTTCATGTGAGATGGATGAGTAGGATGGGAAGTGAAGTTGTTGGTAAGATGCAGTGGAGTGTGTGTGAGAGTTATGACAAGGGTTGGGAAAAAGTGTGAGATAGGTAAAAGAGAGAGAGAGAGAGAGAGAGAGAGAGATTAGGGTTACAGAGAGAGATGTTGTGTAGAGCATTGTAGGAGGGGTGGATGTTTGGGGTAATGTAGATCTACAGGTGGGTGGGGTTTGGCTTGGTTGTGTTGTGATTAGAGAGTTGTTGTATGGGGAGGAGTCAGGGGATGTATAAAAGTACAGGTAGTGGGGTCGGGTTGGATTTGGGGGCAGGGTAGGGGAGTGGAGTGAGCCTGAAGGGCGAATGGAATGGATTACACCTTCCGGGAGGAGCAGCAGTCACCAAACAGAAAACAATTAGTGAGAAGGTTAGCAGCTACAGAAATAGGGCAGCCTATCATTTTGGTTTGAATGTTACCTTTCTGTTTCTTTGAACCAATGGGGAGCTGCAGTTCGCTGAGAAGCAGGAAAATAATGTAGTTATGCCAGGGGTTTTAGAAAGGGACATGCAGTAAGTGAACACTACTGAGGGATGCCCGTGGGACAGACAGACACAGAGTGTAGTCAGGAAGAGGTTTTTAATATTTAAAGATGGCGCTGCAGCTTAAGGGAGGAATAAGTAAACTCTCAAAAGGAAGAAGGAGTGAATAGACAGGATTGACAGGGCTGGGAAGCTTACAATAAGATTATGTTAGGAGACCGAGAGAAGGGGGGGTGCTAAGAGCCAGGGCTTGGAGAAAGCTGTGAGAAAACAGGTTTGACAGGGTTAGGAAACTTACATTAGAATTATGTTAGGAGAACAAGAAATGGTGGGGGGCTATTGACCAGGACTTGGAGAAAGCTGTGAGAAGAGAAAAACAATCAACCAGCTAACCCAGGTCAATACCTAAAGGTGTCTTGTTTATCTGTGTGAATTCAAAAGCAGATTTAGTGGAGCATCAAGGAAGTAGAATATAAAATAAATGTAAAGCTTTGGGAAACTGTAGATATTTGTTACAATAAACAGGAGAATAAAATATAAGAATATAAAAGAAATGTGATGTACAAGATAAAATATAAGAATATAAAATAAATGCAAAGCTTTGGAAAATATATTTGTTACAGTAAATGGGAGAAAGAAGGGGAGGGGTCCGGCAGTGTGCACAGCAGAAGAAAATGTAGGAGTATCACCGACAGAAGATTATAATAGACCTACACTGCTCACAGTCTGTTGATAAAAGTAGAACTTGCAGTGGCTTTTACCAGTTTGTACGGGGTTCTGCTTTCTGTGTTTTTTATATGAAGGCAGTTGCTTTAGGGTTTTTTTTTGTTGTTGGACCTTTGAATGTGTTTAAGGGAACTGCTCACAGTCTATTGATAAAAGTAGAACTTGCAGTGGCTTTTACCGGTTTGTACGGGTTTTGCTTTCTGTGTTCTTATATGAAGGCAGTTGCTTTAGGGGTTTTTTTTGTTGTTGGACCTTTGAATGCATTTAAGGGAACTGCTCACAGTCTGTTGATAAAAGTAGAACTTGCAGTGGCTTTTACTGGTTTAAACGGGGTTCCGCTCTCCGTGTTCTTGTATGCAGCCAGTTGCTTCAGGTTTTTGTTGTTGGACCTTTGAATGTGTTTAAGGGAACTGTTCACAGTCTGTTGATAAAAGTAGAATTTGTAGTGGCTTTTACTGGTTTGTATGGGGTTCCGCTCTTCGTGTTCTTATATACAGGCAGTTGCTTCAGTTTTTTTTTTGGACTTTTGAATGTGTTTAAGGGAACTGCACGCAGTCTGTTGATAAAAGTAGAACTTGTAGTGGCTTTTACTTGTTTGCATGGGGTTCCGCTCTCCATGTTCTTATATGCAGCCAGTTGCTTCAAGGTTTTTTTTTTTTGTTGTTGGACCTTTGAATGTGTTTAAGGGAACTGCATACAGTCTGTCGGTAAAAGTAGAACTTGCAGTGGCTTTTACTTGGTTTGCATGGGGCTCCTCTCTCCGTGTTCTTGTATGCAGCCAGTTGCTTCAAGGTTTTTTTTTTTTTTTTGTTGGACCTTTGAATGTGTTTAAGGGAATTTCACACAGTCTGTTGGTAAAAGTAGAACTTGCAGTGGCTTTTACTGGTTTGTACGGGGTTACGCTCTCAGTGTTCTTGTATGCAGGCAGTTGCTTCAGTTTTTTTTTTTGGCCCTTTGAATGTGTTTAAGGGAACTAATCATCAATATTTTTGCTCTGTTATTAGAACTTGCTAGAGAATTGTATACCTGTGTAGGAAGCAAGTCATCATTAAAAAGGTGAAGCCAGTCTTTCCTAAGAACTTTCATTAAAGTATGTGTCATAATGCTATATTTCTTCACAAAATATATTTGAGCTTTACCGCCTCTTATATCATTTATTTTCCCATAAATCTGTAAACAAATTCCTAACAATCACCAAAATAATCTTCTCTTTGACTATATTATATACTCTTCTAGCCCTTAAAATCTCTTTCTACATGGAATAGATGAAATTACATGTGATGGATGAAAGCCTTCTACATGCAAATAACTTAATAAAGAGTTGTCATTGCTATCCATATGGTACCCTCCGCAGTGTATTAATTTTGAGTGCTGTAGTAGACACTGTGAGTGCCATGGTAGCAGATATCAGACTCCATGTCACACCAAATCAAAATCTTCAGAGTCCTCAAGTATCATTTGCAGTGGTGGATTCATCTACCCAGTCTTCTATGGGGCAGTCCATCCCAAACTCCTAGTACCAGCCACTGTGGCTGCTTCTGCTCTAGCATGCAGGGTATCTTCAAAGGAAAACACTCTTAATTGTCAGGCCACATTCAATTGCTACTTTTGCAGTAAACAGCTTGCTCAAATAACATAGATTTTTTTTTTGTCTGTTTTCATCTTGAAAGGCAGAAGACTTTTTGTTAACTCTGAGGTGTGAATGTGGGCAGCATTTAGGGGAACTGCATAAGGCACCAAATAACCTAGTTATGGATATGAATGTATAAAATATTTGAACATTTGTCCAATTTTCTCCCTTTTCAACAATTATGAGAAGTTTGATTCAAGAATTCTGGCACATAGCTTGTTTAGATGAAATGGTGGGAGATTTATTCCCTGGAACAGTCAAATTTTCCTATAGTGGATATCTAAATTTGAAGGAATTGTTGAATATACCATTATATAGTGTTGAGAAGGGAATGGTAGGATCTTATGCTTGTGGAAATTGTAAAATATGTAAAAGAATAAGAAACATCTCTGGGACTATTATTAATGGTCGCAGATTTGAATGCAAAGGAAGATTTATGTGTAAATCTTGTGGGGTAGTGTATATAGTGGGGTGTGGTTGCGAGGTTACCAAATGGTACATAGGGCAAACTAAGAGAGCAGTGAAAGTGAGAATTTTAGAGCATTTGGGAGATATTCGTAACAGGAATTTTAGAAGCCCAGTTGGAGAACACTTTTGCAGCTTACATGGTGGGGATGTTAATTCATTCTTTTTCAGTGTTATTGCCAGTTCTAGTTCATTTAGAGGAGGTGATATGAGCCAAAAATTTAATACGTTGGAAAGTAAGATGATTTTGAACTTTGGCACATTGTTTCCTAGGGGACATAACTTAGACGTCAACTTGGTTTGAAAGGTTTAAAGGTTTCAAAATGTTTAAAATGTTTAAACATTTAAATATCGTAATTTTGAAAGTAGCATGTTTATTACATAAGAACATTAATATATTTATTCAACTTATTTTTTGAATAATTGTTAAAAAGAATTTTTGTAGAAAAAGAAAATATAATGTATTGATCTGGAATGGGGCTTGTGCACTTTAAGAATACAATTGTATGTAAGTAATTATTTAATGGGTATGGGGTTCACCTGGTATTTATCGTGATTGTGGACTCAAAGATGTATACTTGAAGGCGAAAGGCCAAGGCCGAGGTATCAGATGGTTGTTTGGTGCTAGTAAATCATTTTTACAACTGCTGCTGTTTGTGTTTTTTCATTACCAAAAATTTTCCACAGCATTGGATATACCATGGAACACAGTGGAGACAGTCATCAAAAAGTGGAGAAAATATGGGACAACAGTGACATTGCAAAGAACTGGATGTCCCTCCAAAATTGATGAAAAGACAAGATGAGGCTGCCAAGAGACCTACAGAAACAGTGAAGGAGCTACAGGAATTTCTGGTAAGTACTGGTTGTGTGCTACATGTGACAACAATCTCCCATATTCTTCATATGTCTGGGCTATGGGGTAGGGTTGCAAGATGGAAGCCTTTTCTTACACAGAAAAACATCCAGGCCCAGCTAAAATTTGCAAAACAATATATCAAGTCTCCTAAAAGCATGTGGGAAAATGTGTTATGGTCTGATGAGAGCAAGGTTGACCTTTTTGGCCACAATTCCAAAAGGTACGTTTACGCAAAAGCAACAATTCACATCACCAAAAGAACACCATCTTTACTGTGAAGCACGATGGTGGCAGTATCATGCTTTGGGGTTGCTTTTCTTCAGCTAGAACTGGGGCTTTAGTCAAGGTGGAGGGAATTATGAACAATTCCAAATACCAGTCACTTTTGGCCCAAAACCTTCAGGCATCTGCTAGAAAGCTGAAGAGGAATTTCACCTTTCAACACTACAATGACCCCAAGCATACATTCAAATCAACAAAAGAATGGCTTCACTGGAAGAAAATTACAGTTTTGGAATGGCCTAGACAGAACCCAGACCTAAATCCAATAGAAAATCTGTAGGGTGACTAGAAGAGGGTTGTGCACAAGAGATGCCCTTGCAATCTGACAGATTTGGAGTGCTTTTGCAAGGAAGAGTGGGCAAATATTGCCAAGTCAAGATATGCCATGCTGATAGACTCCTACCCAAGAAGACTGAATGTTGTAATTAAATCAAAAGATGCTTCAACAAAGTATTAGTTTAAGGGTGTGCATACTTATGCAACAAGTTTATTGCATGATTTTTATTTTTTATATTTTTCCCCTAACAGATTTGTTTGTTTTTCAATTGAATTGTACAGGTTATAGGTCACATTAAAGGTGGGAACAGTTTTGAAATTATTTATTGTCGCCTCATTTTTTATATCACAAACACATGGCATTTTAAAAGGGGTGTGTAGACTTTTTATATCCACTGTAAATATAGTCTGTAACATATTTATAAAATTTAGAATAAATACACTTTGTAGGTGTCTATGGCCTGTTTTATAAACTCAGCTAATAGTATTAAGTAATCTTTTCATGTTACTGTAAGTAGGGTTGCCAGCTGTCCGTTTTTTGACCGTACTGTCTGGTTTTCCTACAAATTGTCCGGTTACAAATTTCCTTCAAAACCGGACATGTGAAGTCCGGGTTTTGTGCCACTGCCACGGTCTCTCAAGCGTTTCTCCTGCACCATCTTTACTCTCTCTCTCTCTCTCTCTCTCCCCCCTCCTAATTGCCTGCGGTCCCGGTGTGTTTTTGGCTATACAGCCTGGTAAGTCAGGTAGAGCACTATGGTGCGGGAAAAATGCTTCAGAGACCTCTATATCTCTGTATTTTGTGACTAAGATCGCTTTGTATGCAGAATCATATCACTGGTGCTGGATTGGAGCAGTAGGGGGCATGCTATACTTCTATGTAACATTAAGGAATTCAGGAGCATTTCTTTACTCTAAACTTCTTGTTCTCGCCCGTTCCTAATTCAGTCTCCTGTCTTTCGTTTCCGGTTAGGGGTGGGCTCACATTGCAGTACTGTAACTAAACACAGTAGGATGTTATGGTTGCTGGTCGGCTGGTGTAGTTTTGAACCTTCTTATGTACATTTGTTGCATTGTAAGAAAGACAGCAATGGCTGGATTACCATCAGGAGCCGGAGAGCCTACATTGGTCGCCATCATAGTGTACCATTTGAAGAGCCAGGATTGTTTGACAAGTTTAGAAGAGATTCACTGGCAGATGTGGATACAAATGTACATAACACTGACATGTATTGATTGACATTAAAAGTAACACTGACATGCATTGATTGACATTAGTACTTTTACTTTCATTCGCTTTTTGTCCAAATCCCGAAGATATATAAAGTAAGTGATCTTCGCTATTAAGCATTACAGTTAGATTTTTTTAAGTAGCAACTTTCAAGTTTCCCTTCATGTAGTTGCTTGTACTGTGTTGATATTTGTGATTTTTAAGGACTAATGGTTTCAAATAATGATTTATGCTATACACACTGTGGTTGGAGTGTTCACCAGGGAGTGGGAGTATGGTCTTATGTGCTTACTTGGGAAAGTTACCCTTCTTTCTTTTCAGCTGTTGAAATGTGGTGAAAAAAAGATCAACAAAAGCTAGTTCTCAAAGGCTGATGTTTGATGTTTAACCTTGATTGCATTTAGAGTGACATGGGCATTTTCCTGATGACCTGATCTACATTTCAGGCTATTGCTGCACTCACTACAGTTTATTTTGTAGCTTTTCCAAATTTGCCATTTAATCAGGACACATAGCTGTAAGGGAAATACTATGAAAGTAAGTAAGAGAATGAATAAAATAAAAGCATATACTGCCCTTTTGCTACCCTGATGCCTGAATTGCTGTTCCATTTTTGGTAATTTTTTTGAAGTGTAAAAATCAGATGACCCAAATACAGTAATTAACTTGCAACAGGAAATGTTGCAGTATTATGCAGGACCTGCAGGTTAAACAACACATATTTGACTTTATTGTGTTTATCATTTTTAATATTTGATGATCCACTCACCTTTCTGCTTTCTGGATAATTTAAAATGGTGCTTTTGTTTACTATACATGCATTACTGCTTTTTATTTTAAATTGCTTGCTACATGGGACTTTAAAGTGAGAAGCAAAGCAACCTCACAAAATAGTATAATAATAATAATACAGCTACTTGTTTAGTAACTGCTAGGTTTTGCTTAGCAGTCGTAGTTCTGAAGTCCGTTTTGCCTCTGGAAAGCTGTCTTTGATGTGGTCTGTTCGCCCTCGCTATTTAAAGCTTCTTTACTAGAAGAATCCAGTGTCTAAACCATTGTCTTATACAGATCACCTTAAAGCCCTATCACTATACTGGGTCTCCTACAGATTACTGAGAGATGATCTATGTCTGGCATACAAGGTATCCGTGGATCCAGCACTGATGAACCTTTTGGACATCCACAAAACAAACAGTATCAGAACCATTAGATCCAAGGATTCAGATTTTGCTTGTGACATAAATAGGCCATGTCGATGAGACACAAATGCGTCTCAGAGGGTCCCTATGCACTGGAACAAGCTTCCCATCCATGTGAAGCAGAGTCCATCCTTAGCCCTATTTAAGCATAACTTTGACCAATAGGTGGGAAATTGGAAATCATCCCTGTTGCCACCTATCCGTTTTTTTTCCAGACTATCCACAAATCAAATCAGTTCTTTGGTAGTCAGGAAAACACTGTACAAACTCCAGTATTCTGTTTCACAAAAGGAAACAGACTATCAGTGTTTGCTAAATTGTTTGATTTACTATGCTTTTTTACAGAAAAGCATAATAAATCAGCTGAAAGCAGGCATCTGGAACAGAAAAAGAGGGTGTTCCCATCAGCTGATGTCATGGTGGTGTCACAAAATGGGCGGAGCATGAATGGGAGAGGGGTGGGAAAGGGTGGAGTTATGAGTGATACGAGGGGCTTGACCTTGGTCCGGTTTTTGCCACAAAGAAAGCTGGCAACCCTAACTGCAAGACTAATGGGAGTATGACATTATAGTAGTACATTATTTACTTGTCATACCTTGTAGCAGATCATTAATGGAAATTTGAAAGTCATAATGATTAACATTGGTTGCATGTTTATTTGCCATAAGCTAGAATATTAAACTCTCTCCTATTTTTTGCAGCAGTTAATATGCATAACATTGTCATCTACAGTAACTGTATCATGTCACTTTTTAAACCCATCAAACGTGACAGCTGCTTGTTGCTGTAAATAAATATATGTTATATACATGTATTATGCATTACGTGCCCATCTCCTTTTTGTAGTGGTATGGGATGGTTAGAAACAGGACTACAAAAGTGTGGAAGCCATGCTGTATGAAGACAAAGGGATTTAATGATGTTTTATTCAGAAAATGAATGCTCAGATAAAGTGATATCATGTAGGCAAGTAAGCACAGTGTAGTGCAGCTAAAATAAAGAATTAAGAATTAATCAGCCATGATATTTGTTTGCTAAATTTTTATTAATTTTGTTGTTCTCATCCCCAGTTTAGCTGAGACTCCAAATAAATAGGTTGTCTGTTGCTAGAGGGCACAGACTTTACGTGTGAGTCAGCAGAATGTGGGTTTAATTTTAATCATTTTTAAGTTGTTTATGAGGAGCAAAGGTTAGAGAAAATATCTGCAAAAGGAAGGCTGCTTAGAGATGCAGAGACCAAAGGTACTGATTTCTGACTCTGTTATTAACTTTTTTGCAAGGCATTCAAAGAAAAATCATCAGATAAGAGGGCATAATTGAAGAAAATCTGTGTGCTGACCCAAGCAATAGGATAATGTGAAAATGGTGTTTTAAAGGACTACTGATACTGTTTTGTAGTTTAAAATATCTCAGAATTACATTAGTAACATTACAATATACACTAAGAAATGTACTTGGCCAAAACACATCTGTTGGAGCATTTTAAATTCCTCATATTACTTTTACTTAAATATAGAGCATGTACATTACTTTGAACTCATGGTCATGGACAGATGATGGAGAAGATGAATCACAAAGTAGGGTGCAGTTTTTGCTTTCATGTTGCATATTAGTGCATGTTATGGACCTGTGATTAGTAGTGATGTGTTTGTGTGTGTGTGTGTGTGTGTGTGTGTGTGTGTGTGTGTGTGTGTGTGTGTGTGTGTGTGTGTGTGTGTGTGTGTGTGTGCGTGTGTGTGCGTGTGTGTGTGTGTGTGTGTGTGTGTGTGTGTGTGTGCGTGTGTGTGTGTGTGTGTGTGTGTGTGTGTGTGTGTGTGTGTCAGAGAGAGCATAGGGGAGGACCCAGGCTCAAACACCACCAAGACTCTAGTGTCCTTAAATGCAGGCAAGTAATATAACTGATGCATCAGGGATGACCTGATATATTTAGTGACTAAGGTTAAGTGACAGTGCAGAAGAAAAAAAGGCATTAATAAAGTGGTAAAAGGAAGGATAAATACAAATAAATAAAAAGTCTAAAAAATAAATGGAGGTAAATAAGCAAGGCAAAATTGCTGAAAATCAGCCATAAATGTAATGCATCACACAGTGTTGTGGTAATGAAGTAGCAGTTGTCCAGCTGACATTCTAGATGATGTGCAGTTGTGACTTTTGCAGGAATTTTTTTGGGCTAATAACCCCACCCACTCAGTGTCTTCAGTATTTACAAAGGCCACTGACAGCACAACTGAAACAGATGTTACCAGGAATCAACAGCAGCTGACCTACAGCATGCTCCAGCAAGTAAGAATCCTTACAAATTTACGTCTACTTGTGCTGTCCTTGCAGAGAGTTATTTTTCTATGAGACACCAAAGCACCATCAGTGGAAAGTGAGGAAGATGCTGCTTAGCTCCACAGAAGATATACAAAGGAGGAAGCATAAGCATGTGACTCCAAAAGAGCAAGAAGCTATTTCTAGTGTGAACTTTCACTGTTGGAATCGAAGAACTATGGGAAGGAGGGGACAGGAAGGAAATGTACTTATCTAATGGCACAATTTGGAAGGACAGATACAGAAACTTAAGATCACTGGAGCAACTGTGAAGGGAAATGTCTGGATATTATTGCCCATCTATGGTAAAAAAGGTCAAATAGTTTGCCTTCGAAAGGGATACTGGCATTTTGTAAAAGTGGGAATGGGTGTATGGGATCAGAGTATGGATGAAAAACTGCCATAAAACTTAAAGTATGGACATGATCGAGGCCTGTTTATTCACTTGAAAGTACATAGGCCTTTACTGTTGTAATGGGCTGCATCTTTTTGTGGTGAGAACAAACATGTTGAGAAATGGCTTTAAATACTGCAGTGTCAAGCATTTTAACTATCCGTGTTAATTGCAGAGTTAAGTCAAGATGGAAGGCACAGCATGTCAAGTTGAGAAAATAGTTTGAATAATCGGATAAATACAGTGAAGTTTACTGCAGAATGAATGCGAACCATCATTAGTGCGCATAGTTTAGTAAGATTTTCTTTAATCTGATTTTGTTTTCGTAGAAAAAATGAAATATTGGTATTGCTCTGGGCACAGAATCTCAGTACACCCAGAATCATGTTCGATATCAGGGTATCAAGGCTTATAGTTTGCTTGGGAGACATGGAGTATGAAGCTGGAGATGAAGCAAATCTCTACATAACAGAAGGAATGACGGCAGCAAATTTAACAAGTAAACAGGGAGAAGGCACTGTGGGTCAATACAAATGAAAAATGGTGAGTTAAAAAGAGGCATCAATAATCCATCTTCTACGCAATGGGATAAAAAAGTGAAGAATTTTGGAAAAAATGTAAATAATGTGAGGAAATCACTGGGGTTTTGTGAAGCAAATGTTCTGTGTGTTTTATACTGTGTGTTAGAGCAGGTAGAAAATATGACTGTGCTGCCATTTTGTGTACAGGTTAAAACCTATGAAGAATAGCTAAAGGCAGAAAGCTGCTAAAGCTTCCCTGTGTATAGTCATGTGTATACACGTATGCTAGGAGAGAGATATATATTTATTATTTAGCTTATATTTGTAAGTTTGGCACACACCACTTTCTTGCAGGTTTTTAAAGTAGATAATTTATCTTGCCACAGTATTTTGGCAGGCTCACTTTTGGTGCAGTTGGTTTATTTTCTAACAGTTAGATACATGAACCTGTTTCCAGTAGATTAATCTAATTTGGAGAATGTGCATGGAAACACGTTTTTAGTTAAATGTATTCTGCTGTAAAATCAAGTTTAGCAGTTTGCTAGGAGAACAAATCTCTGTTGAAGATATACATATTTCTGTGTTAAGGTTGCCAAGCTTTGCAGTCCAGACTCAGATAATGAGATGTCTCCAGAGCCCTAGACCTACTGCAGGAGTAAGCATTTTTAGAGGGCAAGGACAGTTAGACACACACACACACACACACACACACACACACACACACACACACACACACACACACACACACACACACACACACATGCACACATATACAAAGTAACTGTTTTATGCATCTGTTAAAGAAAACTTATGAAATATTTTTTCTCCTAAAATCTCACAACATCTGCCATTTTTAATTTTTTTACATAGGACACAACTGCCCAAAGAAGGACTGTCCCTTGCAAAAGAGGGACAGGTGGTAACACTAACAAACACACATTTCCTTTAAGTCATTCATCTGATGCTTACAGTAAACACATATAAATAATTACTGCTCATATACCACCTGAGATGCATATGGTAGCTATACCACTGCTCACAGCACAACATAACAAAGCTGAAGTTATCACTGTTTTAGAGAACCTCACTATTTTCTCTACAACGTGGGGAATTTTAGAAAAAATAAAATAGGACAGAGGATCTCTTTCCCTGCATAAGTATATAGGGGTGAAGCGCCTACAGAAAAAATATTTTAAAATATGTTTTTACTCTGTTGATCACCATTGTGGCCAATCTGTTGCAGGAAAATATCACTAAACAAATACACCGTTGATATCTGTAATTTAATTGGTGCCTGCTTATGCCCCATACTCTGTGTACAGCATGACTAGCATTAGTAGTAAACAGTGTCTAAATAATTTGACCTGCTGGTGGAAATGGAAATAATTCTGAGTTTATGCACTATTGGTAATTTCCACAAACTTAAAATAGCATCATGGACATTAACAGGCAGAGACTGTTTCATTTGGAAACAATAATGCCATTTGCTCAGAAGCAGCAGATCTACTCTTAGTAGTTCAACTTGACAGAAAACATTTTTCAGAATGTGGGAAAAAAATCTTAAAAAATTAAATTGTCATGCCTCTGTCATGCATGAGTTGTATAACTTTAATGGAAAGAGATACACAGGCCAGATCCAGCACAAGGCTCCTTAGTTACATGCCTAGAGCTCATTGCTAGCTTGGAGACCCCATAAATGTGAGCATGAATGCAGAATATGATTGATGCACAGTTGTATTAGCCATTGTTGACATTCACAATTTAATTCTGGAACTTAACGACAGCCAACATGATTGTGTATTATCATGTAACAGTACAAAAAAATCCACCCAGTTCTAGTTTCCACATGTCACCCCCCCTTAACTTAGCTATTTATATCACATGCTTACCTTATGACTTTTGGCTTAGTCCTTTATGGTGGGCATGGGCTGTTAGTGAGTTGCATGTGCCATTTTGTTTCTTTTACTTAATTTAAATCCCCCAGGATTACTAATAATATGTCGTTCACTTTTATTGTCACTGTTATTCCCATTCCTTCTTTTTTTATAGTATGGGAAATCATCCCAAATATAAAACTCCCTCCCAGTCAGCTAACCAGTCCCCTTCCCATGCCAGATTTACCAGTGGCATGGGCTATACAGATTGTTGTCATGGTCTGTGAAATGTACCTACTATATGCCATGTGAGTTGCTCCACGTCAGTTATTTGCTGCTGCTTGCTAAGTTCAGAAAACATTGTTCTGTCCCCAGCCCAGACACAGAGAGGACTCTGATACATGTACCATTTAAAAAGAAGTAATTTTTTTCTGCTTCAAGATTAAATTGCTTTTATACCTGCCATTATAGTCTGTCTAAGCCAGTAGTTACAGCCAATAGCTGGATAGGCTATCAGTGGTACATTTTAGTAAGTATGTATGAAGCTTAAGCTTAAGCAAAAACAACAATAATAGTTCCATCCTAGATTGGATTCTAGTTTCTGATCCAAACCTCTGCCATACCACTGGCACCCTTCCCAACTCCCTCAGTGACCATCTCTCTATTGTCATTTAAAGACACTCTCTCCAAATTCCTAGGTTCCACCTATACCGTGATAGCTGCAAACTCTCCTGCTTCAGTGCTGAAACCTTTAATAATAGACTCTCCATAGTTAACTGGTTCTGCCTTCATCATCTTCCGCCTCAATAATGCAGTCCCTGAATTTAACCATACCTTCCTCAGGATACTTGACTCTTTAGCACCACCTCACAAAATTAGGATAAAATCAAATCACAAAAAAAACCTCTCTCTTATGAAAAATAGAGACAGCAGTTGGAAACGATGGCTAAAAACTAAATCCCCTACACAACTATAAAAATATAAAAAACTCAGAAACCTGACCAAAAAAACAAATCAATAAAGACAAGAGCAAATACTAGAAAGAGGCTCAATCAACACTAAATAATTCTGGAGCTTCATCATTAAAATCCTCCACCTGGGTAGACCTTCTACCCCAACCCTTAACCCAACACTACATCTCAGCAAACTGCCACTATACTAAACTCTTACTTATTTAATCTATCCATAAACTAACACACACTGACCTTAAGTTAAATCCTCCCTATACTTCTTGCATAACTAACTGTGATTCTTCTATAACTAACAGTACCAGCCCCTTCTCCCTTCAACCAGTTCCCACTGCTTATATTAAATCTCTTCTGCTGAAACTAAAACCATGTTCCTCCTCTTCTGACAACATACCCTCCTCTTTCTTAAACTCTTTGCTGACTCCATAGCCTACCCTATCTCAATACTTGTAAACAGATCTATCAAAGAGTCTGCTGTCCCTGGCATCTGGAAATCCTTTTACACTATACATGTACACAAAGGAGGTAACTCCACTGACCCTTCTAACTTTAGACCCATAGACATTCTCTCCCCTCTCTCCAAAATCCTTGAAAAATCAATACACAAACTACTTCTCAAATATCTACTTCAGGAAACCCTCTTGGCCCCCCACTCAGCATGGTTTTAGGCCCTGCCATAGTACTTCTACTGCCCTTCTACCTTTCACTCAGACTATTGCCAAGGCTAGAGACAGAAACAACTGGTATCCCGTCTATTCCTTGACATCTCTAAAGCTTTTGATAATGTTCCTTGTTCCAAGCTGGTAACCAAACTCTCTGATCTCAACCTCAACCCCCGTACCATTCTCTGGTTCTGTTCTATAGCTATCTTATTAACAGGCTACCATCTGCTTTCCTTTTTACCTACCTAGACGGGAGTCCCTCAAGGCTCTATAATAGGTCCTCTTCTTTTCCTTATATTTACCAATAACCTCCACTCATCCTGTAGCAACTCCTCCCTTATACAGCATGCTGATGATTCATCTCTAATCTCCCTCGCTGATACCATCACTAACCTTCATTCTTTTACTCAAAATTCTTCTCTCACCATAGAATGATGGCTAAATGATAACTCATCCTAAACCCGAAAGAAAACTAAGCTCCCTCTCTTCCTTCCTAAATCTCTCTCCCAGCATAAGACCTCTTTCACCATCTCATCACTAGATAGCACAATTATTAAGTCTGAGTGACACGCTAAACTTCTGGGCACCATTATTGATGACCAATTAAAATTTGACCTCCATATCTAATATTGTATTAAAAAGACACATTGAAAATTAGGCCTTCTTTATAGAAATAGAAAATTCCTGTCAGCTGATACCAAACCTGCCTTGGTACAAGCATTCCTCCTTCCCTGCCTACTCTACACCTCCCCTATGCTTACTCATTTATAATCCACCTTATTAAACAGACTTGAACAAACATATAACAGAATTGCTAGATTTGCCAGCAACCTCCCTTACAAATCTCACCATTGCTGTGCTCTAAAACAACTCCAGTGGCTTGAATTCTCCAAGCTCCTACTTCTTTCCCAGCTACAAACCACTCATTTCTTAGTAAATAAACCCGCATCCTGTCTGTCCCTTTCCTCATTAATATCACTCTATACACCTATGTGTATTCTTCGCAGCTATGACCAACTACTCCTTAACACTTACAAACCTAATAAAAACATCGGCAAACTACTTTACAAAAGCACGGTGTCCCAGGCCTGGGCAAACTCCCTCAAAATATTCAAAACATCAAAAACTCAAATTGTTTCAAAAAAGAACTGAAAACCTACCTTGCCGCCCAAGTCTCCTGTCCATGCCAAGGCCTTGCCTCGCCTCCCCCTCCTTTCCATCTCTCTTCTTATTCAAACCTTAGCAACAAAACCTTTTCTTACTCTAATGAGAATGCATTCATCTGCTTCATTGCAACTCTAGCCTACTTAAGCAACAGCATATCTTGGCCATATGGCCTACATTGATTGTTCATATCTGTAAATATGTACCTTATTATTTTATATTAACTTCTCAGCATTTGTATATCTTTATAATCTTTCAGCATCTCAGAATCTGTTTAAACTTTTCAAATGTGTTTGCCCTTACTTATGAGATGGGCAGTATAGAATGCCCTGCTTACCACTGTGGAGACATGTTGATGAAAGGTAAGGTGGCTGTCAACCTGTGTGCCCAGGTCTGTAACTACTGAGTGTGTACTTAGGGTGCTGTTATTGATGTGGTAGTTAGCAGGAATATTGCATTTACCAAAAGGAATGATAATGCATTTTTTGCATTGAGTTTAAGGCCAAATCCAAACTGAGTAGGGTCGAGTGTTTGGAGATTCCCTATATCTTTGTTGATAAGGTCCATGATGATTCTCTTCATGGCCTTGCAGATAAGGCTAGTCAGGCTAATAGGTCTATAGTTCCTGGGGTCAGTGGAAGCACCACCTTTGTGCAAGGGGATAATGGTGGACATTTTCCATTCAGCTGAAATGAAGCTGGTGCTCAGACTATGATTGAAAATAGTACCCAGTGGTGTTGCTAATTCTTGTTTGAGCCCATGTAGGATGCAACCTGGGATATTATCAGGTCCCATAGATGCTATGTTTTTGGCCTTAGAGAGGGCATTTATGACCTACTGTTTAGAGATACAAGGTAGAGGACAGGTGGTAGGGATGCAATGGGTTATGTGGGGTGGGGACAGGGGAGTGAAGTGTTCATAGAACCTGTTGGCTAACAGGTTAGCTATGTCCACAGGCTCAGTATATGTGATATTATTAACTACCAGTTTGGCACAAATCTGGGCCTTTTCTTTTAGGATATGGATGTAACTAAAGAAGCCACATGGTTGTCCTTAGTTGAGGAAGCTAATTTGGATTCATACTTTGCTTTGTAGGACTTCACAAGAAGTCTTATTTACTTGTTTAAGATGGGGAATGAGTGTTTCCAGTTTTGGGATCACTCCTTCTTACTCTTAGGCAGGAATTTTTCATCTTATTGTAAAGCCTGATGATGGCAGTTGATCACCAGGCAGGTTTGCTCTTCCTTGAGGAGCTTGTTTTGGTCCTACAAGGTGTGGCCAAGTCAATGCAGTTATACAGGTGTTCGTATAAAGCATCGGTGTAGAACACAGCACAGTTGCCAGTTCCATGTGAGGGGGAGGTGCAGTAAAACTATTTATACCATCCTGTAAGAGGTTATGAGGTTATAGTCTGCTTTAGAGAAGTGTTTTACTTTAGTTGCTGCTGGGGTGGTCAGGTGTAATAGTTTCTTTGAATGAGACTGATTTGTGGTCAGATCTCACTAGGGAACACCTCACAGTGGGGGGTGCTACAGTGGTCCCCTGTATTGGTAAGCACCAGATCCAGGATGTTGGCACCCCTTGTGAGGGTGTCAACCAGTTGGTCCAGGGCATTGGAGTTAATGAAGTTGAGGAACCTTTGGGCAAGTGAGTTAGACGACAAGTAATTTGCCCAGTCAATGTATGGGTAGTTAAAATCACCCCAAACCATGGTGTTCGGCTGTATCTTGATACACTCAAGTAGATCTAAATAGGCAAGGTGGGTGTCAAAAAAGTCTTATACTTTGAAGTTCAGAAAATGCATGTTGATGGAAAACCTGGCCTACTCAATTTTTTTTTCTTTCTGGAAATGACAACTCACCAATAGCCCCAGAATGATTTCATAGAATGTTCCTGGTTTTTATTTTATCTCATATTTTTGGTCTGCCTGTCTCATAAAATGTGTGGTTTTCTGGCAAATTACTAAGGACTGCACTGCAAACAATCACTAGATAATGCCATATATTTGCATTTCAGACTTTTTATTCTTCAGAAAACACACACTAATGCAAAATATGTTATTCTAGTAATTTTCTAAGTATATGAAAAGGACAATATCATTCAGATCCATCCCTCCTTTTGGACCCTTGTGTCTAACTATTTTTTAGTTTTATCTCTAAGTGTTGGGTTTAGAAGAGAACTACATTGTGACGCCTGCAGTCACTAAAAAATAAGACCTACAAGTTTCAAACTTCGTATGCTTTAGTAAACGAATGGTAATGCAAAACATATTCTTCTTTTTTCTAGCAACTTTCTAAATGCATAACAGAAATAATTCTATTCTGTCCCTAATTTCGTGCATTTATCCCTCATCATTGTTTGGGTTTGTTCCCCAGTCTTGCAGCTATAGGCTGAAAAGTTTGAACTGTACATAGTACAGCTAAGCTATATTAAGTCATGTAGTTTCTAAATTGTGCTTATTTTAAACTGCTATTTGTTTTAAAGAAAAGAGACAATATTTTTTAGAGAAGTTTTATGTAATCAGCCTTTTTATAGAAGAATAAGGTTCCTGGTTGCGGCAGGATATTTTCTCCATTACTGCTAGTCCAACTTCAGTTGTTAAAAAAAACACCTTATCTGTAAGTCCTTGCTTTTCTATACAGGCATGATCAGTGTCTCAGCCAAGAGTAGGTGACTCAACATTGGCCAATATTTAGTCTTTAGACCACTCAGTTACCTTTCCAGTTTCCTCTGATTTGTTCCTAACAGCTGCTATGAACCAGTGGACAGTCATGTCCTTTCCAGCTGTTTCAACTGTCAGTGTCTGAGCATGAGGGAGTCATCTTTCTGAGACAGCGTTTTTCTAAAGGATGTCACTGGACATGTATGATGAAAGAGGCTTATGGCAGGGGCTCAAGTTTCCCCTCTTGAAGGTCAAAGAAATTTATCTTTTTTTGCCGCTGTGGTGCAGTGGTTAGAATTGTTGTCTCACAGCAAGAGATTCTCCTGTTTGATTCTTGGCTGGGGTGCTTTCAGTGAAAAGTCTGCATGTCCTCCCTGCAGTCACATGGGTTTTCTCTGGGTGATCTGGTTTCTTCCCACATTCCAAAGACATGCATTAGGTGGACTGGACACTCTAAACTGGCCATAGGTATGAGTGTGTGTGTGAGTGACTGGTATGGGTGACCTACCACAGCAGGGCTAGCCACCTGGGGATGTCAACCTTGGCTCGAGATGATTGTCACTGTTGAAGTGACACCCCAACCCCATCCGCAAAATGGGAAAAAGGGGTTGAGGATGGATGGATGGAAACCTCCTGATTACTAGCACTGAATACATGCAAGATATGTTTTTGCTGGGTGTATTTGTTTCCATCCACGTCACAGAGTCATGTTGCTGTGGTCCTCTGAATTACCTGTCCAAGTCCTATGCACAAGTGTGTGTGTGCATGTGTGTCTAAGTATATAAAACTTGGTTCCTACATCCCAGAGTAGTTATGGTGTAAAAGAAGGATTTGACTGTATTTAATAGGAGCTTTGTCATATGAGCCCTGCATTTTGGGTGTATTCCCTAGTTTCCTTGATTTGTTGACTACTGACAGTGTGTTATTTAGTTGTTAATTAAATGTACAACACGAGTCTGTAAGTTTAATGTTCATATTTTTACTCTGTGGATATTTTAATTAATTTTTTTTTGCATACATGTGGGTGTGAAACAGACTGTATTGGACTACAGCAGTGTTTGTCTGGTACTGAATGCAGATGAGCTATTAATGAGCTACTTCTTCTAGTGCATAATTTGCTTCAGCCTGTATTTGCCTGTTGTGTGACTCTGACCACATTACTTCACCAGACAGTGCTCTTGTGTTACCTCTTTAAATGCAGACTGTTAGCAACATATTTAAGGGTTTTTGTGAGGGCCTGCTCCAACCATGTCAGGTTTTTCAAGTCTCAAAGTGCTTTTCCTTCCCATAAATCCAACCTGAGACTGGCACATACACATAAACAATTGTTTAGGTTGGACTCAGAGATGTCTGCTCAAATTTATGTTTTTTTGTCAATTTGTATATTATCTCCTTCTAGCATTTGTCTTGTCTTCTGTGATAGCATCTTGTAGGCTTTGAGGGATAAATACATCTTAGACTTTTAGTTCAGTGAACCTTAAGAACAAAAAACAATAAAACAGGCCATTTGATTATACCTGCAACAAGGTTATTGAAAAGTCTTTGAAAATGAGCCAAAAAAAATACATGGATATGTATAAGGTGAGGCAATGACCCAACAGGCCATATCCATCATTTCACAAGTTCATTGTTATTGTGGACATGACCATAAAACATGGTCAAAAACTTTTTTATGTTCATATGTAAGGCAAACATCCATGAAATTACAAGGAGGACTAACCATGGCTGGGAGACAAAAAAACTTCACATGGGTGTGCAACAGTAATATTCATGACTATGTTTTTCACGGGTCTCATGTTTAAGAAAACAGTGCATTACACATTGATTTTGAATTGCTACATCCTTCACATAGCTGCTAATTAATGCTTCACTATATGCTATTTAACTATGAATCCCACCCTGTTATTTGTAATTTAATCCCTTGCACTTTCAATGCAAGTGAATTACAAAGGAGTTGAAGTTTACTATTGCTCATGCTATGTCTGTTTTTAATGTAAGAGGTTTCTTTTCTTAGCAAATTGCTGCCAGTGTTTTTGCTGTAAAATTTAAAATATTATGTTTAAATTAAATCCAAATATATGTGATCATTGTAAATATAAAGAAGAAAATAGGGTACTTACGTATTATCGCAACTACATGTCTCACCTGCTGTAATTCGTAATGTCATCGCGGAATAGCTGTTTCTCCAGCTCAGAAGGGGTGTATAAACTCCAAATTAGTTTTGTATCACATTGTTTCAGAAACAGAAACAGGAATAATGACAAAATTCCTCTTCCTGGGCAGCATGTTTTGCTGACGACACTTAATGAAAAGTAAAAGTAACCTGCCTGCTGAATACATATACGGCATGTGTATATCATTACCTACTGACTTCCATTGTCAGAACATCCTACTCACTTGGTGAGTTGGTAGACAGTCACACATTTTAGGAGGGGCAGTCCAAAAATATGTGGTAAAAAGGTAGACATTGTGCGAAAAGCTGGACGGTTGACAGGTCTGTAACAGGTGCAATAGCAGCGAGACACAAGTGGGAATTAGGGATGCTGGAGCAATCATATTCAGTAGGAAGAGAAGCGGCAGTAACGTCCAAGAGCCCGTTTAATTTCTGACTACAGAAATAGTACTTTTGGAACATGTCACAGTCTGCAAACAGATATTATCTATTCTTCCTTTTACATTAACCTTTCTGCCATAAGTGAAGGGAAGCTTAGGGAATTACGTAACGATGACAGCCACTCCTATCAACCTTGACTCCCAAGAAATGTGCCGAAATTCTACAATAACATGAAGACAACAGCCTAAAAATGTGGGTTTAGGTTTTTAAATGGTTATACACCTCCAGATTTACACAATAACTTGAAATAATGTAGTCGACACGTGAACGGCATATGAATGTTTACTACTTACGTATTATCGGTTAGAAATGTGGTTGCGATAATACACCGAAAATAGTATGCACATTAACATGTATGAGCAGGGTTTATGGTAATTAGGGAGAGACAGTCAAGTAATGTGTATATGGTATGGCTGTTGGGGTTTCACTTCATTGTACTGCTTACAGTCTCCTTTGACTATGATCCTGCTCTAGAGATACATACTGGCCTATGCTGTCTATTATATTATATTCTGTTAGGATTCATGAATTAGGAGCAAAACAACAATAATGTAGCATTCTGGGCTGTGATGCTGTTATAAAAATGACAATAAACCCATTAGTCTGTGCAAATTTTAGAGGATGGAAGCTACTAGGTTTGACCTCATTTTAATTCACCATTGCCCAATTGCTATGCTTCTCAGTCACAATCTGACAGATATCAGCAATGCATTAAAAACACTCTTCGATCAAATTTCAGTCTGACTTTATTGCAGGATGTGTTTTTTTTTTTTTGGTGGGGATGGGTAATAGTTGAAGAAATAGCAAGATCCACATACCTGGAATGGACATATTCAACAAACAGTGCAGGAACCTTTTGTCAGCGGCCCTTCAGCTTATTTTGTATGACTTTTTCTTTTTTATGTTCTGTTTCTCCATCATTTAGTCAGCCATTAGGGATTTTGTTTTTTACATAGACACCCTAATGGCTTGTCCATTGGTGGTCAATGTGTGCACTCATTTGCATGAGAGCCCTACAATGTCCCCATCCCCCTTCACAGCAGGACATGTGCATTTCTATATACATCATCCCCTAAAGCTAAACCCCCCTCCCCTTGAAGGACTGATGTTAGAGTAGTATAGCAGGAACCAAGCTCATACCATTGGTCCAAGTACTTGTATACTTGCATACCAGCCCTCCTCTCTAGACTACTGTCCCCTCCCATTGGTGGGCAAGCAATGTAATACTCAGTCCCACCACTGTACCCAACTCCTTTACTTGAACTCAGGTTTTCTGGGTTGCATTCAGGCCTCCATCACTCTATACCAGAGAGAGATATGTTGTGTGAGTTTGGGGAGAGATTTCTGCACAAATGACATGCTGCTCTAACATTAAAGAGAACAGACATGCAAAAAAATAAAAATACCATATATGGTTGTAATGTAAGTGTAATGAGTGATCTGAAAAATGTATAACCACCTTATCCTGTCAGATCTTTGCTTACTATGTTGTAGAGTCAGATAACAGAATCTGAACAGACATTGTACAGCTAAAACAGCAGTGTGAAGCAATAATATATGAGCACACTAAACTGCTGAAAGAAGCAAAGCCATGATCTCTAGTATAATCATAGTTTATTACTACACTAATGACTCCAGGGGACCTTTTTAAGCCTAGCTATGTTTTCCAATGTGAGAATCAAACTCTGTATTATGTATAACCATTATACCAAGCCCTATTTCCCAACCCAAGGTTATATCATCCTGGATGGGACATAAAACCACAATCCCTGTTTTAGGAGTCCATTGCCTTATTCATTGGGTGATGTTGGCTTCTGTCCATCTGCCTGTCACTCTTCTTATCCATAACCCTTTATCCTGCACTCCTTTTAACCTCTCCTGGATTCCATTTTTAGTACTCCTTTTATATGTTAAAGTGTTCTCTTATTACAATTCTGAACTACTTCCTTTTTATCAGTTTTAACTCAAAATACAAGCTCCTCATGCAATCTTCAAAATAATGAAAAAAATAAACTACAAAGACCTATATTTAAAAAAAAAACTGTTACATTTTCCACAACTGCTTCTGCAACTTGGAAAAATATCCCACAGAAAATTCAAAACTCAAGTAATCTACCGTTATTTATAAGTCACCCTAAAATACACCTAGAAACAAAATATAAAAATAAATGCCTCAGTAATGAAAGTTAAGTAGACAGCTCCCTGATAATAGTTACTATCCTGCTAAACACTTCTGTTCTTTAAACCCGTCCATGCCACATTTGTTCAGCTTATTGTAAGTAGTTCAAAATATCTAAGTATGGCTCTAAGTATATTAGTAGTGTCCTGGGTAGAGTAATTGCTTCTTCTGTGTTCAGAATTGCATACTGCATGCAGACAAATATCAATTCTACATTAGATAATATAGCAATAACCCACGCCTGGGTGTGGGTAATGCTGGATTTACCCACGGTTGGTGTGGTTTGGTCATGAGAGCGAATCCCGAGTGACAAAACAAAGCCAACCGTGGGTAAATCCAGCATTACCCACACCCAGAAGTCGGTTATTGCTATTATACAATGACATTATTTAAGAAAAAAAATAATAAATTTTCTTAAATAATGGCATTGTATAATGCCTCCTTGCTGCCCTTCCGCAGCTGTCTGGTATTCTGCGGCAGTTCTGATATACTGCGCATGCGTATGCCTATGCAGTACATCAGAGCTGTGGGCAAAAACAATGGAGAAAGCAAGATCTCCGTTGCTTTTTACAAACTGTTTTACTATGTTAAATGGGTTTAACATAGCGAGACAGCTTTAAAAAAAGGAACGGAGCCGTTGCTTTTTTTAAAGCTGTCTCGCTATGTTAAACCCATTAAATATAGCGAAACAGTTTGTAAAAAGAAACAGTTTCGCTATGTTAAATGGGTTTAACATAGCGAGACAGCTTTAAAAAAAACAACGGAGCCGTTGCTTTTTTTAAAGCTGTCTCGCTATGTTAAACTCATTTAACATAGTGAAACAGTTTGTAAAAAGCAATGGAGAATGCAAGATCTCCGTTGCTTTTTACAAACTGTCTCGCTATGTTAAATGAGTTTAACATAGCGAGACAGCATTAAAAAAAGCAACGGAGAATCTTGGTTGCTTTTTTTAATGCTGTCTCGCTATGTTAAATGAGTTTAACATAGCGAGACAGTGTGAAGCAATGGAGATCTTGCGTTCTCCATTGCTTTTTACAAAAAAAAAAAAGAGCTATAGTAATGGAAAAAGTCCGGGTGACCAGACCTTTTTCCATTACTATAACTCTAATTTACAACGTGCACGCTGACTAATCAGCATGCACGTTTTTTGAATATTAATGGAGGGTCGTTGTATAATAGATCTTTACAGTATATATGAATAACTTAAATTTTGTGTCAGTGACATACATGCTAATTGTGTTATCTTAGTGAACTTGTTTCTATACTGCATTTTAAATGGCTTATACAACTTATATCAATGTTATATATGATTCACCAGTGCTATAATAATGCTATGCAGCATAGAGTAGGTTAGTGTTAATGTCAACAAACTATTGTATGCTTATTGTTTATGCGAAAAGACCCTGGTCATGACTGAAAAGGTTCCACAAACAACTCATCTACTCACAGACAAGAAATAGCTACCCACTGCACAATCACTGTAGAGCTGAGGAGCAGTGTCACAAGAGGCAAGAAGCTAGAGAAGGTTTCTAAGCAACTCAGTTGGGGCAAAACTATAGAAGGGCAGTATGTTTTGCCAGGAGGTTTCTGGCTGGTGAAGGAGGACTCACACAGACTGCAGAATCTGATGGTAACAGACAAAGAGTGGAAGGTGAAAACGAATAACAAATAGCACATACGTTGGGTGATGTAGAAGAGAAAAAGGGATGAAAACACAATGTTTCCTCGTTTTTTTAGGCATTGGGGGTATAGCAGACCAGTGACACCTGATGACAGACTATATTGGGTCCCAGTTCTATTCTGCCACATGTAAGTAAGTCTAAAGTTTATATATGTGGAACTGGTATGTCACTGCCAGCCTTTTGGCATTGTGGTTAGCAGGGCAGACATTTGAACATGGGATCCTTGAGGGGTGCACAGCTGATATTTCATTTATGCCCTGACAAATGAAACTTGCCCTGTAACTGTGAGCAGCATAACCGATTTCTTTATGAAGCTGGATGTATTTTTAGTGTCACGTCTAAAGAATTATGTAATTCCACATTTGCTTATGTGAAATGAGGAGCCGCAGAGGTCTTTCTTGCAAACTGCTAATATTTAAAACAAGCTCACAGACTTGTGATAGTGCCTTAACTTGAGCATATACTGTCTTAGAATCTGGCCCAATATATAAATAATAAAAGACACGAGAATATCAAAAATATCGTTGACTCCCAAAGTATCCTTGCAGCAAACAATCAGGAACAAATGAAAGCAGCAAAACTGTCAGGATACACCACGAGAATAATTCGTAAAATCTTCTTTATTCAAGCAAATGACAAAATGGATAAGCGCTTTCACATGCTGTGCACATGCTTCATCAGATCTGATGAAGCATGCGCACAGCATGTGAAAGCGCTTATCCATTTTGTCATTTGCTTGAATAAAGAAGATTTTACGAATTATTCTCGTGGTGTATCCTGACAGTTTTGCTGCTTTCATAAATAATAAAAGGTGAGGAATGATCTAAATTAAAAACAGATATTAGAAACACAATATCCTTCATGTTCACAGCAGGTGCTTTGGATGAGCTTTCCTAAAGTGAATGCCTGTGTCACTACTTTAAATATTATTATTTTGTTATGAGTCAAAATCCGATATCTCAGTGGGAGGAATGAGCTGGGGAAATCGAAAAGGGGTAAATAAACCCCATAGAGATCACCTTATATTCTTGGAACACGTATTAGTCATCTTTTAGCACAATCAGATATCTTGTGCCATATGGCAGTCCTAAGTTTGACATCGCCTCCTGTGCTCTACACTTCCAAATGAGACATAAGACATGACCTTACGTGCCATCTGTACTTCCTCCTTAGGTCCACATCTTTATTGAGCCATTGAATCCTTTGAGTCTATACCATGTATTTATTTATATTTATATATTTTGTTAACCAGGTTGTCCAGTAAGTTTATAGTCCATATTCATTGCAGATCTGGTGCAACTGTCTGGTTAAGTGAATTGCTCAGAGTTAACTAGCAGCAAAATGGTTACTGAAGGAATGAGACCTAGGACTACAGGAGGTAGCTTGCTGATAGTACAAAGCCCAGGTCCCCTGCACTACACTGCTTTATCTCTTTTCTTTGTTATAATTCATCAAATACAATCAAATTGCCTTTATCTCACCATCTTAATGACTGCCTTTATTTGTTGCCCAACAACTGTCTACAGGATGGAGCACAATAAACCAAATGTGACCTCTCTTGTTCTCTGTATAGGGGCAATGTGTTACCTATGTTCCCCAAATCCATATGTCACAACACAGCATTCTGTTAGCTTCCAGGTGTAATACTTAGCTGTGCCCAGAATCATTCATTCTGGGATTTTGATATCAGCTCTCTTCTCTGCACTGTTTCTTATCATATTCAACAACACTAAGTTTTCTCTCTGAATTTGTGCCCCAAAACTTACTACATTCTGAATAATTAACTATAAATCAAGATGTTCCAAAATTTACTGCATTCTGTAAAATTAAATATAAATCAAGATGCCATCTTTCTACAAATACTTTGACTAGTAGCACATTTTTTATTGCAGCAATGTTTATGTTATCAGCAACATTTACTATAGTTCTCAGGCCCTAGATTATGTCAGTCTCCTTAATAAATGCTGGATAGGACTGAGCCTAGAAAAGACTTGTGTATCACCACAGTATAGGTTCATAGGTTCATAAGTGTCTACTAGGCTAATGGCCCTGGAGCCTTTACAAGCTTTGCCCATAGGATTACCCTGGCATCATGCCACCTGACCTTAATTCCCAGTGCCTCTGTTGAGTAGAGCCACTGGAGTGATTCCCAGGGTAAATTTTTTATTTCCCATCCACTCATCAAAATTTCACTTGAAGAGGGCCAGTGATGTGCTCTGTTTGACATGTATGGGAAATCTATTCCATAGCATGGGTAGTCTCTGGGTTATGAACCTGTCCCTTCAGGACATTCTGTTGATTGTGGTAATGAGGTTGAGGTCTCTGGACCGTGTGGTGTGCAGAGAATGGGATTTCTTTAGATGTAGCATTTCTAACAGACCTGGGTCAGACATGGCTTTGTAAGTCAAGCAGATTAATCTCACTGTAAGTCTAGCAAATTAATCTCACTGGAGATCCACATCCCGCCCCCACCCCCAGCAAAAAAGACCACAGTGAAGAACTTCTCAAAAGCAAACTTCACACTTCTTAAGACTGGAGTGGTATCCTTCAAGGCCCCCGAGCCAGTGGAAACCACAACCCACGCTGCTGAAACCCTTACAAATGCCTTCTACGAGCACCTCCAGGAATGTATGGATCAAGCAATCCCTAATAAAATCAAGACCCTTTCCACCAAAGGCAGGCGCCCGGTCTGGTGGACCCCAGCCATAAAAAACTCTACAACAAGAGGAGAAAGCTACTACATGACAGAGCAAAATCCCTAAAAGGGAAGGCATCTCTGATCAATACTAGCAAAAACTACGATCACTCATAAAATCATCCAAGGCCAACTTTGAGAGAAAAATCGCTAATGACACAAAAGACAATCATAAGGCCTTCTTTAGCTATGTTAGAAACCTGGGTGGAAACTCCCAGATATGCTCAGAATTAGTCCAAAATGATAAAAAAATCACTGAACCAACAGACATTGCCAACATACTGGCAGACAGGTTCAGTGCAAATTTCTCCCCTCCCTCCCCCCCAAAAGGAGAAATATCTATCCCACCAGAGTCTAGCCTCTCAAACATCTCAGATGCCCAGGTGAGCGCTGCTCTCTCTAAAGCAAAAAACACAACATCAATGGGACTGGACGGTGTCCCTGGCTGTGTGCTACACGAACTCAATGAGGAACTAAACCCACACATAAGGTTGCTGTTTAATCTTAGCCTTACTACAGGATACGTACCCAAAGAATGGCGTACGGCAACTGTGGTCCCACTCCACAAAGGCGGTGCTTCTACGGACCCTGGAAATTACCGCCCCATAAGCTTGACGAGCCTTGTCTGCAAAGCTATGGAGAGGATCATAATGGAACTCATAAATAAAGACATTGGGGACCTACAGACACTGGATCCTACCCAATTTGGCTTTGTCAAGGGCAGATCCTGCCTCTTGAACTTGGTCGACTTTTTCAAAACAGTCACTAAGGCCATTGATGAGGGTAAGGCAGTTCACACAGCCTACCTTGACCTAGCAAAAGCGTTCGACACAATACCCCACTCGGGCATCATAGAAAAGCTCACCAGCTTAGATGTAAACCCATATGTCACAAGATGGGTTGCAAACTGGCTCAAGGACAGAACACACAGGGTTGGAGTTGCTGGTGCCATGTCAGACTCTAAGCCGGTCACGAGCGGTGTCCCACAGGGCTCAGTCCTGGGCCCCATCTTGTTCAGCATTTATTTTTCTGAAGTGCAGGCAAACATAGGGGGATTGTGGCTGACAAAATTTGCAGATGACTGCAAACTGGGCACCATAATTGACACTCCATCAGACACAGACATCCTCCAGAGAGGTCTCATAGAAATGGATAACTGGTGCCAGAGCCATGGCCTTAAGCTAAATGCCAAAAAATGTATAGTCATACCCTTTGGGAAAAACAAGGTAACCCCTAATTACCACATAGGTGGTAATACATTAAACACGGAAGAAGTTATCAGGGACCTGGGGACCCAAGTTGACAGTAACCTCTCTTTTGACACTCACATTGCCAAAGTGGTTAGGAAGACCTTCTACATTGCCCACCTGATCATGAAGGGATTCACATCCAGATCAGGAGAGGTCATTGTACCCCTGTACTCTTCACTTATCAGACCAATGATTGAGTACAACGCCCCATTCGGAATGTACCTTACCCGACACCTGCAGCAGTTGGAAAGACCCCAAAAGTTCCTCACCAAAAGGATAAAGGGGCTCAAACATATGTCATCGATGCCCGACTGAAGAAACTCCAGCTCTATTCAGTCGCATACCGTCTGCTCAGAGGTGATCTGTGCCTGACATACAAGGCCATGTCCAACCCGGAATTAATGGACATGCTCCACCTCAAAAAATCCAAATCCACCAGAGCCACGAGAGCAAGAGACTTAAACCTCAACACGGATATAAATAGGACGTGCTGGAGGGACAGATTCATCACCCAGAGACTCCCTACACTATGGAGCAGAATCCCAGTCCATGTGAGGCAGAGCCCCTCACTGACTCTGTTCAAGAGAAATCTTGACGAGTGGATGGGAGATCGTAGGTTTACCCCGGGAATCATCTCTGTGTCACTGCTGGACAGAGGAACAGCAAACTAATGGGTATAGTATTCTCATCCTAAGGGGTGGTGAAAGCCACACACATTCTGGCTAGACTTATAAATGCCCTAGGGCAGATAGCCTAGTATGAACCTATGAACCTATGAACCTAAGAGATCGCTTCTAAGAGGACAAGTGTTTAAGGCCTAGAATCCTCTTTGTGAGGTACTTTTGTGGTCTCTCCAGTTGTTGCAGGTGTCTAGTGAGGTACATGCCAAATGGGGCATTGTACTCAATGATTGGCCTAATGAGGGAAGAGTAGAGGGAGACAATGACCTCTTTCTTCCTGGATGCAAAACCTTTTGTAATGAGATGTGCCACATAGAAGGACTTTCTGACCACAGTGGCAATGTGGTGGTCAAAAGAGAGTTTGCTGTCAACCTGTGTTCCCAGATCTCTTATAACATCTTCTGTATTCAGTGGACTACCATCGATGTGGCAATTCATGGGAACTGGGTTTTTCCCAAAGGGGATGATGACACATTTTTTGGCATTGATCTTAAGGCCATGGTTTTGACACCAGTCATTCGTCTCAGTGAGGCCTTTCTGTAGGATGTTAACATCACTTGGGGAGTTAATAATATCTCCCAGCTTGCAATTGTCTGTGAACTTTGTCAGACAGAGTCCCTTCGTGTTGGCTTGGACTTCAGAGAAGTAGATACCAAACAGGAGAGGACTCAGGACTGAACCCTGTGGGACTCCACTCATGACTGGTCGGCAGTCTGACTTGGAGTCAGCTACTTTTACTCTGTGGGTTCTATCTGTGAGCCAGTTTGCAACTCACCTAGTGATATAAGGGTTGATGCCTAGCTTATTGAGTTTTTCTATGATTCCTGAGTGGGAAATGGTATCAAAGGCTTGGCCAGATCAAGGCAGGCTATATGAACCACCTTGCCTTCATCCACAGCACTGGTGACTGACTCAAAGAAGTTGATCTTCACAAAACCAAACTGTGTGGGATCCAGAGTTTGGAGATTCCCTATATCCTTGTTTATTAGGTCCATGATGATGTGTTCCATAGCTTTGCATATCAGACTTGTCAGGCTAATGGGGCGATAGTTCCCAGGGTCTGTAGTTGCTCCTCCTTTGTGAAGAGGGATGACTGTAGCAGTGCATTATTCGGTAGGGACAAAGCCTGAGGTGAGGCTGTGATTGAGCAGGGCACACTAGTGAGGTGCCAGTTCACTCTGTAGCTCATATAGAACACAGCCAGGGATATTGTCAGGTCCCATAGAAGCTGTATTCTTGGCCTTGGACAGTGCTGTTTTAACCTGTGCAGCAGTAATAATGGGTACCTGGCAATCTTCTGGTATTATGATTGGTCCTTTGGGGGTGGAGAGAGGGGTAAAGTTGGCAATGAATCTGTTGGCCAATATATTGGCAATATCTGTTGGCTCGGTATAGGAGGTACCATTGTGCAGTAGCTCAGAGCAAATCTGGTTATTACCATGGAGATTCTTTACATAACTATAGAAGGCCTTGTGGTTGTCTTTACTATCTGTTGCAATTAGAGTTTTAATTTCACTTTATGCACTTGTTCATGACAGCAACCATTGTACTCTGTCCTTGGCCTAGTTCCTTACCCATCTCATATTCTGTGTTATTCACACCCTTCATTTGGTGGTTAGGTAGAAACACATGAAAGCATTGATATCTGTGTTTTGTTGCTTTGCATGATTTGAAGATATATTTTTGTGCATGCATTGCAGTAGACAACTATGCAACAACAGGTCATTCTGTATCAAAAGCATCATTATAAATGAATATCAGGTTGAGGTATGACAACATGTAACAGCAGCCTTTGTTTGCCACTGTCCAATTTATTTTGTGATATTTCTTGGCAGATATTTTAGAACAGATACTATAATGTGTTTATGAATGTGGCAAAATATATGAAAAGCAGCCTTCCATTGCCAAAAGTTTACGTTTGTTGCTTGATATATAGATAATGCAATTCTGCCAATTCAGAAAACAATACTGGCTCCCATTTTAGTATGGATCTGCTCATTCCTAGATTTAAAGCCTTTTCATTCATTCAAGCCTTTAACACCTTTTATGTATACTTCCATTTCACATCCATAGTTCGTTATAGCGTCCAGAACTTTTTAGGATGTGGCTTCTTTAAGTAAGTAATTTACAAGCTAATAACAGGTAGTATTAGAAATTACAAGTATTTATTAACAAAATGACACTAAGATTGTTACTCTAGGATGTTCTGCAGTACAGAAAGTAATCACTGTTTGTCACTTATTATTCATGTTTTTATATTTATATTCATATATTCATAACTGAGAACCCTACATCTTATTGAGGAGCGTGGAGTGATATGCTATCATGGGGGACAGGAAAATTCATAGTCATTGGCCATTTATATAACACTATACCTGAGATATTTCTAACTGTTTATTAGTAATTATGAAAACAAATAATATTTCCATATGTACTTAATGTTGTTGTTGTGTCTTTCGGCTTTTCCCGGTTAGGGGGTCGCCACAGCGGAACTCCGGTCCGCTAATGATTGGCAGTAGACTTTTACATGCTGAGTTGCCAGCCCTGATGCACAACCTTCAAAAAAGGTACGCCCATTCATGCATGTCTCCACACAGAAGACGCTTTAGCTGAGAATCGAACAGGACAACGTCTTACTGTGAGGCGACAACGCTACTGCAGCACCACCACCACAGTTCTACACGTACTTAATACTTCGAAAAAAACAAATGACTTGCAAACGGTTGCATGACATCAGGTGAAACAATAGATGACGTTAAAAAATGTCTTTGATATTTGTACTGTAAGCTGCAAATCTTGACAGAAATTCAGTGTTATTTATATTGCTATTTATACAATTAATTACATGGGTTGATATTTCTGTAAAAATCTCAATAAACATATACAACTAGAGAAATTTATTGTTGCCATGTGAAAGCTTATGTCTAGTTAACAAAAATGTTCTAAAAATAAATGCCTAGGTTGTACAGTTTCCAAGATATGATAAGATGTGAAAATATAGAAAAAAAAAATTGGGGTTTGTGTGGATTATAGTAAATTATTATATTCATGGAAACTCTATAAACAGACTAACTATTATCAGTGTATAAAATATTTTTTACTGATAGCGCTATGTGTACAATTATAATATTGTTTATTGTTCACAAATGCTTACATTTGTTTATCTTATACTTTTTAAGTTTATTTCTCAGCAATACAGGATGTATATATGGCTGCCAGAGGTGTGACATTCCACACCACACAGGTGTTATTGAGTTAAAGGAAAAAGCCCCTCCAGGGCCGTGATAGTGAGCAATGAGCAGTATTTGTAACAATTGCAAATAGGTGCCCCATTGAACAGACTGCACCCATGCAGAACACAGCTAAGTTTCAATATTACACTGAGGAAAACCAGTTATCATTGCAGTTATTAATAAAGATGGAAATAGAGTCACTTAATTTTGAGAGGACTTTCTGTTTCTTGCAGATTAGTGAGGTAGTACAGGGATCCGTTACTCTAAAGATGCAAATGTATTCTGTTTAGCTGGGCTCTAACTAGGTTAAAGTTCGATTGCTGGTTTGCTGCTGTGGATTTACAGTAGGTAGGGGTAGCACAGCTTTACTGCTCCTTAATTACCACTTGCTAAAGCAAAGTGGGCTACTGAACAATGAACTTAGCTCAAGATGAAATAAGTACTAATTTATGTTACACATTGTGCAGGAAGTAGATATTTCTTGTCACAACAATGAACAAGGACACATGGTGTAGCACAGATGAAACTTAGCTGGCCTCTAAATAATTTATGAGTAAATTACAAGGAAGAGTTATACAGTATTAATAGTAGCAGGCTGCAACATGTGACAGTATCAACTGACCAGTTTGTACTATAAGATGTTTATAGTGGAAAACACACCTTCGCTATCTTCAACAATCTGTTGTCTGTTTTTACCTATTTGCAAACCATAACTGTTTCTCCTACAACTTTATCAGCTTTTTTATCTAGTTAATTATTAACTACTGTATTCATTCATTCCTTTATTTCAATTTATTAAACAGGTAGGTAGCTGGTCAGTCTGACCTTTTTTAGCCATGATCTGGGCTCTAGATAGAGCAAAAACAGGAGCTGACAATTACAATAATACGTTCAGCAAGGTTTACAATACAGATCATGCAGAATGTTAGCAACAGTAACATTCATTTCAGAGATGAATTCATCTTTAACCGACTGACTGACATGAGGTTTATTGTATAATGCATATATAATGCATGTATAAGTTAGAATACTGCTCTGTGTGCATTAAGGGATTATTCTGAATATATACATCAACATTTCAATGCAATAAGATTAGCAGAGGTATTCATATTTAAATATGCACAAGTAAGAACATTATCATTTGCATGTAAGGAACAGCAATGATACATGCCTGCCAGTTGTATGACTTGTATTTAATCCACTGTCACCTAGGTAGTTGCAAGTATTTGCTTTTATTAGGTGTTGTTTTAGACTGGCTTTGAAGCATACCTTTTAGTTTATTTCCTTAAGAATTCCAGACAAAGACAAAAATAATGGGAGAACAAAAGCCTAAAATCAGAGATAATTTTCAAAAGGCTCACTACTGAAATACCAGGTATCGCAATACCAAATCCTGAAATACCAAAAAAAAAAAAAAAAATTAACGAAAATACATGAGAAGGCTGAACATCAAACATTGCCTTTGCAAGCCCCTCCATCACACACGCACGCACACACACAAACACACACACACACACACACACACACACACACACACACACACACACACACACACACACACACACACACACACACACATATCAACTGTAAGATCACCATACCTTGGAGAAAAGGGAAATTCCAAGAACTGTCATTCTTGGACTTGATAGATACAAATCTGACTATTTGGTTATTCTGACTCCACATTTTGGGGCTTGACATTGTGAGTCTTGGCAATCCAGACAGATACCTTTTTAAACATTGTTTTAATTCATGCAAAAGTTAAGAGAATAACAGCTTTTACATCAACATACATTTTTTGAACAATAAGACGTATGTAACTGACATGAATGGCATTATCAACTGACTGCAAAAAAATTATGAGGGGCAGGGTAAAAATATGAGAAAGTCAGAAACGTTCTGTAAAATCAGGGACAGCTGCGATATACTCTGAAATATTTAATGTATTTTGTTTCTGGTGGTTTTATGTGGCTGGAACTGCTTTCATGCATGTCTTTTCACTGATAGCTTTTTCAAAAGGTGGTCTCTTTAGTGAGATTAGGTCACTTTAAGAATCTACAAGTGCTTTTCAGCCTGATAAGACACAGAAAATAGGTACACAGGCTCTTGAAAAGTACAGACATCAAGACACAAATCTTGAGCATAAAATCTGAATAACAAATAGCACAGAACTCTTCCTGCTTCCAGTTGAAATATGGGATACTACTTAGAAACATGTTCAAAAAACAGAGTGACAAAATGGTGGAAGAATTTAAGCACATTATCAAAGAGGCAGTGCAACATCTGTAGACTTTAATGAATTTTATTGAAAAATTCCAGTATACAAGGTTATTATAGCAATAACAGATGATATGGGTATGATATATTAAAAAAAAAAAACAAGTAATATCTGTGGTATCCCCGAAGTCTCAAAACAACCCACTAAACAAGCATAGTGAGTCCAAAAACAAAACAGTGTAAGAAACTTCTCTGTGTGGAAGATTTTCAGTCCATATATCTCTAGTTAATCATTGTATATTAATCAGATCAGACAAAAGTAGTAGAAGTAGTGAACTTAAACTCATCTTAAGTAAAAAAAAAATAATAAAAAATATATATAATTGTACAGAATTACTAAGTATTCAAAAGTAATCCAAGCAAGGCAGGCAGTCTGTTTCCAGCCGAAAATCCTTTATTAAGTACACAGACAAGCGATCCAAGTAAAGCAAAAATAGAGCAATAGTTTCCTCACAAGCTTTCTAAATATATACATACTTTTTATCAGGCAAGGGAGTGGTTTATTGTGCTGCAAAACAAAATGTTATTGAAGAAAACTGGGACATTATCAGAGCAAACCCTTTTCTGATTAACATCTTAGGTGAAGCCCCATCCTTTGTTTATAGGAAGGCCAGGAACATTAGAAGTTTTGTTGAATTTAAACCTAGACCATATGAGAGAAACACTAAAAGATGCAAATGTAATTGTACATTTTGTGTATTTATACAGCAAGACCAGTGCAGGGGGTGACGGTAACACTACAAAAGTAATTTATAGGGTGCAGTGCAATGAATGTGATGCATTCTATGTGGACAAACTGTAAATAAACTCAAGCGTAGGATTTCATGTCATCTGTCAGAAATCCGCTCTGGATGTAAAAATAATGCACTAGCCAAACACCTTTCTCTTCATAAAAGACTCACAGGTTTTAAGTTCCAGATACTGGATCGCATAGACATTGATGATCTTGAAGGAGACAATCCCAAATATTCTGGAGAAACATGAACTCATGTGGCAATTAAAGCTCATCTCTTTTAGGAAGCCTGGACTAAACAATTACTGTTCAATTAAAACTGTACTGGAACTTAAAAAACTGCCACATTGTTTGCATGACTAATTTTATTTTATTTTATTTTATTCTACCAGTTGGTTTTAAATACCATTTTAAATCAGTTGTAATTTAAGTGTATATTTTGTTTCCATCATCATACATTTTTTCTTATTATTCTTTTTTTTCTTTTTCTGGTTCTCATTTTTCCATTTTATTCAAAATGATGTGTAATAACAATACTATCTAATTATACAATAATATTTTTATAGATCGTTTTTAGGGTTCTTGTACACAGACCCGAAGAAGTCTAGAAGGACGAAAGTGATCTTTGTTAACAATAGGTTATGAAAATAGAATATGATTTTTACAATTGATTTTTACATGCAAAGTGTATATGTATATATTTATATATATTTCTGATTGCCAAATGGACTAAGGTTGATATATTTCCAGCCATGTAGTATATTGTCTTGGATAAAATCACAGACTTAATAATCTACTTAATAATCTGGTTAAATAAGAGGTACCACATCATTATAAATTTTATTTAAAGTACATAAGGGTTATATTATTATGACAGCTACTAAGTAGGGCAAGACCAGCTGCAATGTCACACTGATGGGGGAAGGGATGTGAATTTACCATGTGTACCAATAACACTTTGTTTTAGAGCATAATAAACCACTCCCTTGCCTGATAAAAAGTATATATATATATATATATATATATATATATATATATATATATATATATATATATATTTAGAAAGCGTGTGAAGAAACTATTACTCTATTTTTGCTTTACTTGGATCGCTTGTCTGTGTACTTAATAAAGGATTTTCAGTTAGAAACAGACTGGCTGCCTTGTTTGGATTACTTTTGAATACTTAATAATTCTGTACAATTATATATATATTTTTTTTTACTTAAGAGGAGTTTAAGTTCGCTACTTCGGTTACTATTGTCTGATCTGATTAATATACAGTGATTAACTAGAGATATATGGACTGAAAATCTTCTACACACAGAAGTTTTTACACTGTTTTGGTATGATATATTGAAGATTTACCCATAGTTGGTGTGGTTTAATCACAAGGGTGAAGCCTGAGTGATTAAACAAAGCCAACCATATAGCACATCACAGTGTTGGTTATTGCCATTATACACTGACATTATTTAAAAAAAAAAATTACTTACTTTTCTTAAATAATGTCTTTGTATAATGGCACTGTAGTGTTCTTCCATGTTGTTTCACAATTCTGCTACTTTGTTGATGTACTGCGCATGTGTATGTGACTTTGTTCCCACATTTACATAGAGCATCTGTGCTTTGGAAAGCAAGCAATGGAGATAGGAAGATCTCTGTTGCTTATTTATTTATTTATTTTTTAGGGGGGGCTGTAACATGCTTACCTGGCAGGGGGAATACCATGATCAAGAAGATGGTTTCCCCATGGTGAGGCTCTTCCATTGCACATTTTGGTTGGGTTGACCCTTGTGATTTCCCCAAATGTGGGAAACTCAACTGCATAATTTATGGTAGTGGGGGATTGAGTTTGCACAGCTGGGTGGGAAGTTGGCATAATGGTTAAGGTGTTTGCCTTACAGACGCAAGGTATAGGGTTTGATTCTCACATGGGGTAATTGGCAGGGCTTAAAATGTCTTACAAGGGTAGTTAGCCTAGTACTAATCTATGGACAGTTTAGAGGTATGAGAGAGGGGGAAAATCCGATATGTTTTGCAGAACGTACCTGATTTCTCTTGTATTTTCTCTGCTCTCGTAAGTACCTCTAAACTGTCTGGAGCTTATAGCTTTTTTTCTTATTTTAAGAAATGTGGACTAAATAAAGGAGGGGGATGGGTAATGTTGCTCTTTGCATTGTCTAAAAGAAAGAAAGTCTGAAACTGAAATGTATGTCATTATTTATTGTTTTTGTTCCTTACTGATTTCACTTTCAGGCTTTCCTTCAGACTAATGCGTGTCTACATATACTAGGATAAACAAGTCTGGCCACTTTAGCAACTATACTTTTACTATTGGTATATTCTTGATTTACAATGGGTACGCTGATTAGACTGACCAATCACCATGCTCATTTTTGAATGTTAATGACCAGTCGTATAATTATTTTTACTGCTGAATAGGGAGATATAACATGTATGCCCTCTTTCTTTAAATTATTGGTGGCACTAGTATGTTGGTCATGTAGTATGTTTTTTCTGTTAATTAGATGGCTTCACAAATCACATGTGATGAGGGGGGATTCAGAAAATTGCTTGAAGGTGTAAATCAAGCTTAAAAATTGAGATACACCTCCAAAAACAGGTACAACATGCATAGCGGTAAATCAGGCCTGAACATAGATATGTTCCCATAAAACAGGGGCAGTTGAAAGGTCTGCCTGCTTCTTGGCCATCACTTTCTAACCTTCCCAGCATATATGTGATGGCTGCCTTCCTCCCTCAATCTTATCTACTGCTCCTTGATACTGTGTTTTGGAAAAAGATCTTTAGATTCAAATGACTAACAAGAACAAAATAAATAACAAAGACAAATCAATGAAGTGCTGATTAAGTGGCTCTGGATATTTTTTTAACATTTGTTGACCAGGAATGTCCGACTAGGTTCCACAGAGCCTGTTTTCAGTGGAGGCCCAGGAAGAAACACTCCAGATGCATGTCTTTGGAATGTGGGAGGAAACCCACACGAACACAGGGAGAACATGCAAACTCCACACAGAAGGCAACCCAGCCGAGAATCGAACCGGAGAACCTCTTGCTGTGAGGCAACAACGTTAACCCCTGCACCACTGTGCCACCCATATTCAAACCTGTGTCATGGGCATTATTCTACCATAATAAAACTTCCTCCACTACAGGCAATACTCAGTTGTTACACTTAATTATCAACAATCACAGGGTGCCACATTATTACTATATTGTCTAACATTGTTTACAAAACAAAATACAAGCAGTTGAAGGAACCTACTTACTTTGTTTGTGAAGTGGAATAATCCAGTCTCAGCATTCTGTAAAGAAATGTTTTACCCTGAAGACAGAAGTTATGGTGATCACAAGAACAGATGGTTTATAGGTGTATATTTACAATGATTAAATTAACTTTAAACAAAACTGTCAATCAGCATCTGACTGTTGAGGACTGTGCTTTGTGGGTCACTGTTAACATATCAAACTACGAATACTTAAGCTGTTAATCTGAAGCCACAGATAAGGAAAGGTACTAGAAAAAGATGCTCTTGGTTTAATTAAGAACACACTACTACATTTTTTGAAAAATAGGCTTTAACCAATGTTTAAAACGGGGGGGGGGGGCAGTCTACTTACGAAAGCCTGTAGATTCCATTCTAGAAGCTGTATTAACTGTGTCACCAAAGAGGCAATAACGAGGCATTTTAATGCCAACCACTCCTGCAGCACAAGGACCTGAAAGAAAAGGAGCAAGAAAAAATGAAATTCTCAAAATTCTTATTCTAACTCTTGGATTACAATTTCCTCTGTACACCAGAATTTGTTTTCAGATTTGCTGTGACATCATGCGAAGTGCAGTGGAGTTATGTCTCATACTCGTTAGGAAATCCTAAGATGTATTCTGTATAATAGAATGGAAATTTTAAACTGTGGAAATGTCATCTTTGAGTTGCCCGAAATACGCTTTCTCCAGGAGTAAAACATAGCATTTCCTACTGCAAAGAAGTAACTGGTGCCAGCCAGTACTGCATCCCTGTCACTACTGATATGATAACAACTTCAAAGCTGAGGCATTTTAAAAGTAAAACCCACCTTTTTTCACAATAATATACAATGTTGAAACATGATATGTAAAGCAAATGAGTCTGAAATCACCCTCAAAACTAAAAGGTACATTTCCAAGCATAATTTAAGAGGCAGGCAGAGAACTTTTCAAAAAATACTTGCATGTCATAACCTGCATTAAACTGAAAATGCTCGTTAGGAGCATTTATCAGTATGTGAAACTAAAATCACATTTGAGAATTTTTTTCTAAATAAAATACACCATTGGTGTGACATCTGGACAGAGGAAGGAGGACAAGGAGACATGGTGGTGGAATGATGAAGTACAGGAGAGTATACAGAGGAAGAGGCTGGCGAAGAAGAAGTGGGTTTGTCAGAGAGATGAAGAAAGTAGGAATGAGTATAAGGAGATGAGATGCATGGCAAAGAGACAGGTGGCGAAGGCTAAGGATAAGGCATATGGAGAGTTGTATGAGAGACTGGACACTAAAGAGGGAGAAAAGGACCTGTACCGATTGGCTAGACAGAGGGACAGAGCTGGGAAAGATGTGCAGCAGGTAAGGGTGATAAAGGACAGTGAGGGAAATGTACTCACAAGTGAGGAGAGTGTGTTGAGTAGATGGAAAGAGTACTTTGAAGGGCTGATGAATGAAGTGAATGAGAGAGAGAGAGAGAGAGAGAGAAGATTGGATGATGTGGGGATAGTGAATCAGGAAGAGAAGCAGATTAGCAAGGAGTAAGTAAGGACAGCTATGAAGAGGATGAAGAATGGAAAGGCTGCTTGCCCAGATGACATACCAGTGGAAGCATGGAGGTGCTTAGGAGAAATGGCAGTGGAATTTTTAACCAGATTGTTTAATGAAATTGTGGAAAGTCAGAGGATGCCTGAGGAGTGGAGAAAAAGTGTTTTGGTACCTATCTTTAAGAATAAGGGTGATGTGCAGAGCTGCAGTAACTACAAAGGGATAAAATTGATCAGTCACAGCTTGAAGTTATGGGAAAGAGTAGTGGAAGCTAGGTTAAGAAGGCAGGTGATGATTAGTGATCAGCAGTATTGTTTCATGCCAGGAAAGAGCACTACAGATGCAATATTTGCTCTGAGAGTGTTGTTGGAGAAATACAGAGAAGGTCAGAAAGAGTTGCATTGTGTCTTTGTGGACATAGAGAAAGCATATGACAGGGTGCCTAGAGAGGAGTTGTGGTTTTGTATGAGGAAGTCGGGAGTGGCAGAGAAGTATGTAAGAGTGGTACAGGATATGTACAAGGGTAGTGTGACATTGGTGAGATCTGCGGTGGGAGTGACAGATACATTTAAGGTGGAGGTGGGATTACATCAAGGATCAGCTCTGAGCCCTTTCTTATTTGCACTGGTGATGGACAGGTTGACAGATGAGATTAGACAGGAGGCCCCATGGACTATGATGTTTGCAGATGACATTGTGATATGTAGTGAGAGTAGGAACCAGGTTGAGGAGACCCTGGAGAGGTGAAGATATGCTTTAGAGAGGAGAGGAATGAAGGTCAGCAGGGCTAAAACAGAATATATGTGTGTAAATGAGAGGGAGGGTAGAGGAATGGTGAGGTTGCAGGGAGTAGAGTTGGCAAAGGTGGATGAGTTTACATACTTGGGATCAACAGTTCAGAGTAATGGTGAGTGTGGAAGAGAGGTGAAGAAGAGAGTATAGGCAGGGTGGAATGGTTGGAGAAAAGTGTCAGGCATGATTTGTGATAGACGGGTGCCAGTAAGAATGAAAGGGAAGGTCTACAAGAGGGTAGTGAGACCAGCTATGTTGTATGGGTTAGAGACGGTGGCATTGACGAAAAGGCAGGAGTCAGAGCTGGATGTGGCAGAGTTAAAGATGTTAAGATTTGCACTGGGTGTGACTAGGGTGGACAGGATTAGGAATCAGTATATTAGAGGGTCAGCTCAGGTTGGACAGTTTGGAGACAAAGCAAGAGAGGCAAGATTGAATTGGTTTGGACATGTGCTGAGGAGGGATGCTGGTTATATTGGGGAAAGGATGCTAAGGATGGAGCTGCCAGGTAAGAGGAAAAGAGGAAGGCCTAAGATAAGGTTTATGGATGTGGTGAGAGAGGACATGTAGGCAGTTGGTGTGAAAGAGCATGATGCAGAGGACAGGAAGAAATGGAAACAGATGATCCACTGTGGCGACCCCTAACGGGAACAGCCGAAAGAAGATGATGAAAATACACCATGGAATTCAGAATGACTTAGTACCTTAGCTCAAAAGGTTTCCCCAATGCATTAAGCTTTTCTGATTCATAAACTGCTGTGTAGCTAAGTTTTCTGCTTGCAGAGATTTCAGCACTGAAAGTGTTTTCACAAGTGAAGCCACATGGTAATGCGGCAATGCTTGGGAAAGGCTAATGCTAATTAGCCATGTGCTCTCCCCTGGAAATGTCTGTCCTGGTTTGCTCAGCTGAGTGATTCAGAAGATTGCTCGTCTGAGTAAAATGGTATTCTAGGAAGAAAACGTGACTACTGTAAACACACAGTAGTCACTCATTCCCTCTGATGGGAGTACTTGTGGTACAGATGGGTTTAGAAAAGATGTGGGGGAATGTTAATGTGTATATGTGTGGGGACATGACTGCATGAGTCTATAGGGGTGTGAATGAGGCTGCATGAATGTGTGTGTGTGTGTGTGTGTGTGTGTGTGTGTGTGTGTGTGTGTGTGTGTATGTTTGCTTGGTGGTTTCATGAAGGGGGGCTAGATAGGGAATTGAAAGTCTGAAAATGTACATTTATTGGTATGTGCATGCAAATGTATGGATGAGTATTTCCATCGATGTAATTGAATGTAATGAAACTTGTCTCCTGATGAGGGGATGTATGTGTGTGTAAATGCCTGAGGGCGAAAGAAAGTCTGTGTATTCACTCATTTCACTGACAAGTAGTACTCTAAGGCAATTCAAAGGTATATGTCCTCTTCCCCATTGTAGTGTGATCCTGGTGCTAGTATATATAGTTAGGGGGTATGGGAGGCACAGCCCCCCACAATGGAAGGAGTGGGGGCATATCCCCCCCCACTTAATTTGGTTTTCTGTCTGGTTTTGTTTTACATTATTTGGTAAAACCTAACTAGGTGGGGGGATACACCCCCAACACATCCCAATGTGGGGGGGCTGTGCTCCCCACACATCCCCAACTATATATACTAACACCAGGATCACACTACAGTGGGGAAAAGGACATATACCTTTGACTTGCTTTAGAGTACTACTTGTCAGTGAAACGAGTTTTAGGTGAAATGAACTTTAGGTGAGTTGGTCTCAGTGAAATGGGTGTCAGTAAAATGGTCTTTCAGTGAAGTGATATGAATAATCCATATATATTTATATATATATATTCTTTTTTTTTAAATTAATGGCCCTTGAAATACCAGTTTGTGGTATTTGTAGTGCAGTATTTACATTACCCTACTGATAGTTGTATCATTATATAGATCATGGTTAAATACAACAAACTCACCTTGATCATAAGCTATTACTTAAATAATTACCCCACATTAAGGTAAGGAACTTAACCTTACTTATTCATATAGCACACCACGGTTTAACAATTACTTGTTGCAACTTTGTAAAGGATTCTGATGGACTTGAGGCAAGTTGCTGCACTGAGTATGTAGTATTCACAGAAGAGGGGTGTTGTTTTGAAATCTGTGATTATATCTTTAAAATGTCAGGGTAAAACAAGACTATCCTCTGCCCATGAACAATGCTCTCCTTATGAAAAAGACATGTTTTCTTCATTCAACTTATAAATTAATTTATTATCCAGTTCTACCTTTTGCTATCATAGTTGATGTAAATACCATTCCTCTAATAAGGCATACAAAGATCAGCGACATTATTAATTACTTACTAGCAGATCTGTTTCTCATGTATATGAACGAAGAACTGGTTAGCTTTAGTGCAAACTCTGAAAGTGAATGAAAAGCAGTAGGAACAATGGGTTTTTGGTGAAAGTAAGAGACCATATCAAAGCAGCAAAGATACAGCAGAAGAGGAAAGCAGTGCCTATTATTATTATGATACAACATAGCAGGATTTGGGTAATTCATTCTTTACTCATAGTAGGGAATTAACATTCATCATAAAGGCATAGCCCTAGTGATTACACTACAAACCCCACTATAAATATGAATTACCCACACATCTTTGCCATGTGTTTTTGATGTTATTATTATTATTATTAGTAGTAGTAAATGAGTAGTAGTATTAATTGTGTGTGTGAGTTTTTATTTTCATTTTTGAGGGGATAATAGTTGTCAAAATGCTATCCTTCCTAGAAAAAACAGATGTGCTGGGATTCAATAAACCCTGTGCAGGCTTCACGTGAAACCTACATGGAGTTTACATGTTTGCGAGGTATGCAGCAGTGTTCATTACATATTCATGCCATACACCATGTTTAAATGTCAAAAGCTCAGTTTTGTGTCCTGCAACAGTGTTGCTGGCTAGGAAACCATGTAAAGCAATGCGGATAACAGCAGACACATAAACTTTAAATAATAGTGTGTATGGAATTTGTTTGTTCTGAAGAAGGCCTTTGTTTTATGGCCGAAACCCCTTAACTTTTGCAATAAATCTTTCTAGGATTTTCCAGTGGTGTTCACCTTTTGTTTCATCTTGCATTGTTTTTTTATAAATTTTTTTCGTTACGCTGAGGTTTGAGGAAGAAGCTATAGTTTTGTTTTTTAGTTTGGTTTTGTGTACCATAGCAATGCCTCATGGTGAAGCTACTATGGAAGAGGGCAATTGGTTGAATTTGAGTGTGCATCACAACCCTATGGGAACTCAGGATTCTGAGAGTCATCTAGATGTGGTGGAGTTACCTCATTGTCCTGCAGAGAAGAATAGTGAGTGGAGAGATGTGGTTAAGGATTTGATGGTAGCCCCAGTGCTGAATACTAGGGATATGGTGGACATTTTTCAGGTACTGGAGAATGTTGCCAGGGTTTTCTTAAACAAGGACTGGCTTATTAGAGATTTAGAAGCCTCACTGAGCAAGCACGAACGGCTTCATTGGGACATTGCATACTTCAAGTTTTGTCTTGAAGTTAAGCGAGTCCCTAAGTGTTTGCAAGTTATCAACAAACCCAGTGGACAATACAGTGTTTTGTTCTTAGAGAACTGGAACAAAATATGTGAAGATACAGGGCTTGCTTTTGTTAACTTGCTTAAGGAACATCAGGTTGAGGAGGAAGCCAAGCTTTGTAAGTGGATTGATGGTTTGTTGGACAAACTGTCTTTAGCAGCCTCTTCTCAGGAGATTAACAGCGCTTTGCAAAAAATTAAATTTAAAGCTAACAAACTGAGCAAGTCCTTACGTAAAAAGAAAGAAAAAAAGATTGCAAGGGATGGTAGCATTTACCATAAAGACAACCAGTATTTCACCTTAAGAACAGAGAGCAGGAGTTCTGAAAGTTCTAGGGGGCAAGTACCAGTGAACCATGTCACCACCAATCAGAGGAGTCTGTAGTGGAGCATGAACATTCTGCTGGAGTTCACTCGAGTAACAAAAAGCCTTTTTTATCCCCTTGTCATTCAAAATGATTAGTGGAGAAAAGAACAGTGCAGAACAAGCAATCGGTGGAAGTAAGGAAAGCAACAAGAGAGATTATTCGACGAGAAAGCAGAGAGAGAGTCAGACAAATCAGATGTGGGCAAATGTAGCAGCCACCTTGAACCATGTCAGCTTTTACCTGCTGTTTCAAAGGGGAAGAAGGCAGCAGACAAACTTAGCTTTCAGGTAATGGCTATGTCATTCAAGGTTTTTAATTTATCCTCTTGTGTGTTAATGGAGCAAGAGACTAATATTTTCAGTAGAGGCTTCATGTTTATTCCATCTAGAAGGGATGATATTGTTCAGACTTTGATTGATGTCAAAGGTTATACTCATAAGCTCAACTTAAGACTGCTTTTTGAGGACAAGGATGGTAGAAACAAAAGTGATTTTATTGTACCCATTGTTTTCAACCCACCTTTGCATCTGACTATTAAAGCTTTTGAAGACATTTGCAAGGTGGAAATAAGGGATTTATTAATTAAAAAAGTTCTGTTAAATATTACAATCTTTTAAAGGTTGAACACCAATGTTGTATTTCCATTAGGAATGATTGTTCTGTTAGACTTATGAAGGCAGACAAAGGGGGATCAATGGTTGTTGTCAACTCTGAAGATTATGTTAAAGGTACATGGTATTTACTTTTGGATGACCAGTCTTATAAACAAATATCTAGAGCAGAAATTTTTAAGGCTTACAAATACATTGATTCATGGCTGGCTGAAAGTTTGTTGGAAGGGGTTATCTCTGAATCAATTATGGTGTTTTTTTAGGTACTTAACCAAAGATAGAGTAGGTAATTTATTTGGTATACCCAAGGTGCATAAAGACGAGAAAAATCCCCCTTACAGACCAATTGTTTCAGCATCAGCGTCTAAGTTAGAGTCCCTATCAAAATTTATAGATAGGGCTCTTTTAAAGCTTGTACAAGGGACTGATTCATTCATTAGAGAGTATTTTGATTTTCTGAATAAAATTAAAGACCAGTGTGTAGAGTGCAACGATTTATTAGTAACAGTTGATGTAAAATCACTTTACACTTGTATTCTGCATGAAGTGGACCTAGAGCGGGTTGGGAATATATTAATCAAAAGTAATCAATTTGAAGTGGGTGACTGTAGATTTATGTTGGATTGCATTGAACATATTTTGTCGTACTTTTTTTGTTTTTGAAAATGAGTATTTTTTGCAAACAAGGGGTGTTGCTATGGTTGCAAGAATGGCTCCTAATTATGCTAATCTAGTGATGGCCTATTGGGAGACCAATGTTTTGTCGAAGATCAAGGGCAAAGAAAAGATGTGTTATTATTGTTTTATTGATGATATGTTTTTTGTATAGAAGGGGAAAAATTTTGAACTTATTAGGTTTTTAGATTGTTTGAACAAGAGCACATCTTTTTTGAGTTTTTCTTGTAATTGGAGTGCTTTTAAAGATTGTTTCTTGAATCTAGAAAATTTAAGCAGGTGGAGACCAGTAGGTTGGGTTCCATTATTAGTTACAAGAATGTGGCACGCAATAGCTTGCTGCATTATTCCAGCATGCATCCCACTTATGTTAAACATAACATAGTTAAGGGACAGTTAGTTAGATTAAAACAGTTAACCACTGATGTCACTAAATTGGATGAACTTGTGAATGAGTTGCATCTTAGGTTTAAAAATAAGGGAGGTATCCATCCAAGATAGTTCAAGAGATATTGATGGAAGCTGTAACCGATGTGGGCATTGGTGTTAGCAGCCAGGGGATAAAGGACTGGTTTGTATCCATGCCCTTGTTTTTTTACAACTGATAGCAAGTCTGTTAAAGGCATTATAGCCAATAACTGGAGAATTTTGGGAGCCAATAGTGAGGTAAAGTCAGTTGTAGGTTCTGCGCCCTGTTTTATCAACAAAAGAGCAAAACATTTTAAAGAAATATTAGAAGGAGATCATTGTGTGGGTGAAACAACAGCAAGGGGTACTTTCAAATGTATGAACTGTAATTTTTGTAGATTATTGCATTAGGTTCATTTTGAGTAAACATAGTAGGATTTGACAGGTTCCTGGAGTGTTTAATTGCAGTTCCACCTATGTAGTGTATTTGGCTAAGTGCTTGGCATGTACATCTTTTTATGTTGACAAGACCAACAGACAGCTGAGGAAGAGAATATATGAGCACTCATATGCCATTAAAAGAAAAAAAAATAGACAATGCATTGTTCAAACATACCATGGTATGCCCTGGCTGTAAAAAAACATATTTTGCTGTTATTGATTGTATACCAAAGGATTTTAATGGTGACAAAGAAGGGGAACGAGATTATAGAGAACTGAAGTGGCAGATTTTGCTCAATGCTTACAATGCACCTGGGTTAAACAGTGGAGTGAATTAAAAAACTGTTTTACGTAGAAAAAGTTTATTATGACAAATGTAAATGAAGGTTATGTTTGTGGATTTTACACAAAGTTTCTTTTTTAAATGTATATATATATTTTTATGTTTGTATCACTTTTAATTGTAGAAGCTTTTCGATTGGTTGGGTTAGACTGGAGTTTAGTATTTAAATAATGGTGTGTATGGAATTTGTTTGTTCTGAAGAAGGCCTTTGTTTTATGGCCAAAAGTGCTTAACTTTTGCAACAAATCTTTCTAAGATTTTCCAATGATGTTCACCTTTTGTTTCATCTTGCACTGTTTTTATACATTATTTTGTTACACTGAGGTTTGAGGCAGTAGCTATAGTTTTGTTTTTTAGACATATAGACCTGTTTACCCGTGGGCAAATTAGGTCTGCGGGATTGCACGGAATTCTACAATGATTACCAGGATTAATAATATAGAAATGTATATGGTCTAGACACATTACATGGCAGTGTATACAGTGCAGAGTATTGTGGAAGACCATTTCAGGCATTCTGAGCAAAAGTTGTATAAATGATCTGTAATGGTGCATGGAATTCCATTTAAAATAAACAAGGGAAGTGTGTGTATTGAATAGGGACACACAGATGAATTGCAGGAATGAACACAGGAAAAGAGCACATGTGCTGTACAGCAGATTAGACCATGTAACTAGAAAGAATTTGTAGCAGGAACACTAATCATATATCGACATGGTACAGTATAAACTGCACCGTGAAAATGTATATTATGTGACTGTTAGACAAGGGGACATAACAATGGAGAAGCTATCGTTGTGATATAACTATCCTGATGTGAACAATGGAGAGGACATTTATCACTGATGTTATATACAATTGGGGTTGGATGCATATTGTGAAGCTGTGCAAACTGATTTGCCTGAATATGACTATAATGTCAGCAGTGGTCTTCAACAAGTAGGACACAGTTACAGGCTCATGGACAACAGTAAACAGAAGCACTCACATTCATGGGCAATATCGGAACAATACCACCAATAATCCCATGTCTCTAATATAACATATGTGATTCTGAGTGATCATAGATGGTTCTACATAAACACTCTTGTACAACTATTATGACATGTTAGAAATCTTTGAGGGTAATCAAGCACACCGTCCTGACACTGTAACATCTGCTGGAGGTGCTAGGAAGGACACTGCTATACCTGTATGCGACATTATCATAAATCCTGGCTAGTTGACTGGTGTGCATGGTGTCAAAGGAAAAAACTTCAAAGACCAATTCACATTAGGTTCAAGCAAGGCACCCTTTATTACTTGCAGCAAGGAGACAAAGCATGTAGGCACAAGGTTTGTCTGAATTACTGGTGATTAGTATGTTATTCTTATACAGTTCTCTTCCTGTCACACAGAAAATGTTACTATTCTATTGCTGACGTAGTTAGACACAGCTTTCTGTGTGTTCTACAGAAAATGTTACTAGACTTATTGCTGACTAGGTTAGATTATTTGCTAGCTTGCAAAACATTTTGAGAAAAACAACCTGGCCTTGGGCTTATTTTAGCCCATTTTAACTTTTCAATTCTTCAATTGTACTGTTCTAATACATGTGTTACATTTTGTCTGGATTCAAGGTACATTTCTAGCTTTAGTACAAGTAATGCTGACTATGGTTTATACTTTCAAGCATCTATTGTTTTCTTTATCAATGCTTCTAGCAGCTGCATACTTTCTCACAGCATAAGCAGAAATGAATATCTCTTTGTTAAGTTTCATGACTTTAGCAGAAATGAAATGTCTCTTGTTATTTTCATGACATTAGCAGAAATGAAATGCCTCTTGTTAAGTTTCTAATAGCTGTGCAGATTCATGCAGTGTGAACAGAATAAATGTATTAACCCTTTTAAACAAATGCACTAAGCATGCATATTATTATTATATATTTTTCTAACATTTCCCCCCTTTTAATACTTTTATTCTACTTTCAAGATAAGTATAAACAGTTTTTTCTTCCCCTAACCTCTTCCTACTCAGGATTTGCAGTTAAGAGAGTCATTCAGTTTAAACTTATGGAAGCATTTTCAGTTTTTTAGCAATTCTTCAAGTTCAGCACCTTGGTATAAGGTTTCTGAAACTGAAATGTCTATAAAGTCTTTAATCAGTTTTTTTATGCAGGGGATGTAGCAGCACACACATACCACCAGTAGGAATATTCCTACACAGATGGCAATCAGAATGTTCATCAGGATACTGCCCCACCCCCAAACAATTTCTGGAAAAAGTCCGTCAATGGATTTGGTCCTGGTTTGGTCATGGCTGACACCTGCTGAATTACCTCAAGATGGTTGTCTATCTCGTGTTTGTGGTCAGGAATATATGAACAGCACTCCTCCTGGATTAAAGCGCACATACCTCCTCTCACCGCTAGGGTGAAGTCAAGAGCCATGCGATTTTGAAGCACCACTGTTCTCATGGCAGTCAGTTCATCAGTCACCAGTTCTAGGGCAGAAAAGGTTGCATTGCTCATTATTTGGAGAAGCTTAGACAATTTTCTCAGTTCCCAGATTGATTTTGTTGCTCCATATGCTGGCATTACACCTGCCCATGATATAACAGTATCACTCAAGTCCATGTGTGCTAGTCCATCGCCCACAGCATGATGGTTTTTCCAGCGTGCATTGATTTGCCCCACTGGATTGATAGGATTCTTGATTTCTCGAACATTCCGAATTTTCCCTTGAGGTAAAACTGCTGTGTGTCGTATGGCCGGAACCAGGTAACCCAAAGAACAACTGATGGACCAATTCTCAGGTAACTATTTGTATGATTTTCTATCGCATACAAAGTAACAATCTTCGACTTTAGTAGTAACTTTACTATGCCCTGGCTTTGCATGAAACATTTTTTTGTCGATTATAGACAGTTGCTTATAGAGATCAGCATTATGTTTTCCTTCTTCAGTTGTCCTATGCATCAGTTCAAAAAATGTATCATAGCTTGTGTTGCAATAGGATCTGGTGTTATCAGGTTTAGTGTAGCATCTATAGGGAACAGTCACATTGCAATTGCTCCAACCCACCTGAACTGTATCATTCTTGTAAAAGCACACAGTTCCCTTCCGTCGAACAGACAAGTGCAATGCTACTTTATCTTGTGATGTGACATCTAATGTATCATGAATTAGGTTTTCCCAGGTCTTGTTGTCTCCTAGGGGAACTGAAGTTAACAGTAACCCCCCATATGCTGTTGGTAAGGCTGTGCAAATCCAATAATTTGAAACATTGAAAGTTTCAGCATACACATATTTGATTGCCTGGTAAGTGTTAAAGTTCGGGTGCCATTCTGCACGCTTGTTCAGTTCAGTTTGTGTGGCTGAGAAAAGGAATGGCCACAACAAAAAGATTATTGTCACTAGTATAGTCAACAGGATGGTTATGCAATACTTTTGTGGAAATGGTTGTTCTGCATTTCTGTTTTCTCCAACTCTTCCGAGTAGGTTTTGGATCTTACTGGATTCTGTCATCTTTTCTTTGGACACGTGCTCTTACTCTCTGTCCTAATAGGACCTTCAGCACCAATGGTTTCTTCACTGGGGTTGAGACAGATTAGTCCTATTGATCTGACCCCCCTTTGTAGCCAGACATTGTGCTGAGGGCCCCGATGGAGAGGTAAGATTTTTGTCCAACTCAAAGTTCTTAACCAGCTTGCAGTGCATCAGGTGTATCCACGAAGCTCGTTCTGCTATCTTAACTGCAGTGGGTGTCGAAAGAAGCACCCAGTAGGGACCTTCCCACCTTGGTGATGACCAATTCTTCCTCTTGATGTTTTTGATCCACACCCAATCTCCGGGCATCACTGCCACTTCTGATGTCTCGGTTTGTTTTCTATCTGAAACAGAATTTGACTGCAACAGATGTTTAGAACTCAACAATCTTTTCATATATTCAGCTAGTGTGAAATCAGCTTCCTGGTCTGATGACATGTGAAGTTTCCACTGGGGTGTATAATAAGCCCTTTCAAATAATTTTCCAAAAGGTGTCAATCCTTTTGCTGTAGGGACAGTTCTCATACTCAACAGTGCCACAGGCAAACAGTATAACCATTTTTTTCCTGTCTCAGCTATTCATTTTCTCAATTTGTTTTTTAGTATACCATTATGCCTTTCAACTAGCCCTGCAGATTGTGGATGGTATGCACAATGATTTTTTAAAGAAATACCAAAATGCTTACTCAGCTGCTGTATGGTTTGATTTACAAAGTGTGTACCATTGTCACTGTAGATCCTTTCCGGAATACCAAACCTAGGAATGATTTCCTTGACAAGTACCTTTGCCACCATAGCTGCATCTGGATTTTTGGTTGGAAAGGCTTCCACCCATATGGAAAACATATCTACAATGACAAGACAATACTTCTTATTTTCACATTTGTTCAATTCTATGAAATCCATACAGATAGTGTGAAACGGATATGGTGGTGTAGGGAAACTCCCTTGCTTGGGCTTTATCGCCCCCCTGTGCATGATGTTTGTTACAAATCTGACACCTCAAACAATATCTTTTAGAGTAGTTTGTAAATCCATACGTTGTGAACACCTGGTTCACCAGCTGTACCATCCCCCCTGTTGAGACATGGCACTGCCCATGGCTCAACAAAGCTGCATATTGAAACAAATTGGAGGGTAGTATCAGTTTTCCTTCTCTAGAGATGTACAGCCCCTTTTCAAGGATTGCTCCTTGTTTTATCCATCATTGTTTTTCAGCTTGCGTAGTGAGTGTCTGCATTGTTTTTAACATATCTAAATCTAAAATCTCAGAGGGTTGTAATTCCTCATTTAAAAGAAATACTTCTGTGGCTGCTTATTTTGCAGCTGTATCAGCTCTCGCATTGCCTTTTGAAATCCTATCTTGTTGCTTGGTCTGAGCTGTGCATTTACAAATGGCTACTTTCTGAGGTAACTGAATAGATTCTAAAAGATCTAAAATAAACTGTGCATGATTTATAGGTTTGCCAGTAGAAGTTATCATTCCCCAATTTTTCCACTGTTGCGCAAAAAACATGTACAGTAGAAAAAGCGTACTGGCTATCAGTAAAAATGTTTACACATTTACCCTTTGCTAAAGTACATGCCCATGTCAGGGCAATCAATTCTGCTGCCTGCAGATAAGTTGTGTGGTAAAGGTTTTGCTTCTATAATCCCAGTATCAGAAACTACTAGGTTCTGTCCTGCAGGACCCCTTTTGCATGAACCATCCACGTAGTATGTCACCTCGGCATCATCCAAGGGGACATCCGTGAGATCTTTTCTAGGTAGTGTCTTTTGCTCAATTACCTGCAGGCAGCGGTGTGGTGTGCCATCCGCAGGGGTCGGGAGCAGAGTAGAAGGGTTTAAAGTCATGCATCACTCAATTGTCATATGAGGTTGGCTCAACAATATAGTCATACAGGAAAGATGCCTAACAGGGGAAAGATATGCCACCTTTTCTTGTAGTAAAATAATCACGACTGCATGAGGTATTCTCAAAGTGAGAGGGTGGAACAAAACTACTGAGGCTGAAGCCTGTACTGCCATTGCAGCTGCAACTACTGCTTCTACACAGTGGGGTAAGGATCGTGCAACTGGGTCTAGTTGTGATGAATAGTAAGCAATGGGGCATTGCTTATCCCCATGCTGTTGTGTTAATACCGATGTTATGTAACCCTGCTTACAATCTACAGTTTGGAAAAAATGTTTATGGTAGTTTGGCAATCCCAGAACTAATGAGGACGCTATTAACTGCTTTAGTCTACAGAAGGCAGATTCTGCCTCTGGTGTCCATTGTAACAAATCCTGCACTGCCATAGGCTTTTTATATATAAGGTCAGTAAGTGGTGCAGATTCCAAGGCATAGTTTGGAATCCAGCTCCGGCAAAAATTGGTTGTACCCAGGAAGGACATCATTTCCTTCTTGGTAGTGGGTTTTGGTGCTTGCAAAATTGCTATTTTTCTGTCCTCATCTAATGTTCTACATTTCTTGTATATTACATATCCCAGGTATTTGACTTGTTTTTTCCAAAGCTGCAGTTTACTTTTATTTACCTTATGTCCTTCAGTGGCTAAAAATCTTAGAAGTGCTATGGTATCTTCTCTACATTCCTGCTGGGTGGGGGCTGCCAGCAAGATGTCATCAACATAAAGTAAAATCTGACTGCCTCTTGGTGGGGTGAATCCTGACAAGTTGCTTGCCATTTCTTGTGAGAATATTGTTGGACTTTCACAATATCCCTGTGGTAGTCGCGTATATGTATACCTTTTCCCCTGAAATGTGAATGCAAACCAATACGGGCTATCAGGGTGTATCAGTATCGAAAGGAACGCATTGCTGATGTCTACCACAGAAATCTACTTCTGTTGAGGTTTCAGATCATTCAACAGGGTGTGTGGGTCTGGCACTGTAGGTGCTCTTGGTATTACTGCATCATTTACAGCTTGTAAATCTTGGACCATACGCCATTCTCCATTGGCCTTTTTAACTGGAAATAAGTGTGTGTTACATGGTGAATCGGGAGATTCTACTAGTATCCCTCCTTTAAGTAAGGCTGCTATAATAGGCTTTATCCCTGCCTCTGCATCTTTTCTTAAGGAATACTGTCTTTTTTGTGGTCTGAATGCTGACTTCGGTGTGATAGTAACTGGTCCCGCTGTATGAATGAGTCCTACATCTGATTTTCCTGTTGACCAGAGGGTCTCTGGTATATTTTGTAAGGCATTCTCTTCCTCCTCCAACAGGAGTGTCAATCAGCTGACCTCGCTATACTGCAAGTGCACAGCTGGGTTGGTCTGAGTTATCCAATTCAACTTCTGTATTTGTATTCCCTGTTCTGACAGTTCTAGTTCTGTCTGTTTCTCCCATCTCATGACTTTTTCTCCTAGGTCTGCCCATTCTATATTTCTGTTTTTTGTTAAGCTAACATGTGGTAATCGATTCGATTTATAAAGTGCAAAGAACTCCTGGGGCAATGAACAGCTGGCTACACTGTTCCCTTCTGTGTCCCAGTACAGGTTACGCAATATCAATCTGTTTGCATGATTCTTAAATAATTCTTGCTCATATTCCTTATCAGGTCCTGGTGTGTTACAATAATACTGGGTACAGTGCAACAGGTGTTGCTTATCAATGTCAAGGGAAGGGAACTTGCTGATGGCTACATTCATTAACTCTTTGGTCACAGTCCCTGGACCAGTCGTAACCAAGTCCTGGCTGTACCAATAAAACATTTCACCCTCCCATTGCACTGCAAAGGTATTAATTTGTCGCTGTGCTTCCATACCCTGCATGGTTGGGACTACTGCTATACCAAATAGCTGCATGAGGTCTCTGCCCAAGAGGTTTACTGGGCATTTTGCAGAAACAACAATTTTGCTTTTCTTGTCAATCCTGAAACTGGATCAGTTATTGCAATGTTATGGGAGAGAGGCTCCCGATACAGCTGTCCATTAGCTGCTTTGACCAGTATGTAATCAGGTGACTCTGTATTTTCTGGCAGTTTGGAGGGATGTATCAGGGTTTGTGATGCTCCCGAGTCACACAAGAATTTGACTTCCCTCCCTTCTACCAAGAGTGTAACTTCTGGTTTCATGTCTGCTAAATAGAGCTCCAAGCTCAATAAAGCTAGGTCCAATATTTCATTTTCTTCATTGTCACTAACTTCCTGCACTTCCTCTACTCCCTTTATCACATTCTCATTTGTCCTTTCTTTGCTAGCCCCTTCTAGTGATTCCTGACAACCATATAGTCAGTCCTCACCCTCCTTGTCTTCCGCTGTTGCCTTCTTGTTTTTCTTGCAATCCCTTGCCAAATGTCCCTTTTTACCGCATTTAAAACACTCTCCCCTTTTCTTCCGCCCTTCAAAGTCCTCTGATCTTTGATCAGATTGTTTGTTTCCGTGCTCGTTTCTCTTGCCCTTTTTCCCGGACAGTACTACATAAACTTCTGCTCCATCTTCTACAGAAAATACTTGAGCTTTCTTTTTCTTTTTGCTATTAAAATGCCTTTCAGCATGCCTAGCATATTCAAGTAATGATTGTAACCTGCTTGTACAATGGTCTACCATATGTTTTGTAATAAAACTGCTTATAGGTGCAATACTGCCTTTTAAAAATGCATTCTTTAACTGCTGTTTATATGAGGAATCTTGTGTTTGATCTTCAGGAACCTGCATTCCACAGTGGTTATTGAAACACTCTAATAATGTGGCATAGTACCGGTCAATTGTTTCACCTTCTTGTTGGATGCATTGATTAATGCAAGTCCAGTCTGCCCTAGGTTTCCATTTTTCAGAGATGCGGTCTGTCAAACCTTTTACTCTGGTGTCTAATTCTGCGCTGCTATGTGGGAGGGGTGATATCCTGGACATCCAAAAGAGTTTATTGCTCACACCAAGACAATGAAACAAATAGTAAAAACAATATAAATTCCACAATACTAAGCACTTTCACCCGCTCGATTACCTGCGGGTTTCATCAGAGTACATAAAACAATTCACTGCACCAGCTTATATAGTGACAAAGTAACTAATTATTCAATTGTTAATTAAATAAATGATTAATTTAAAGTTCTAATTGTGCATTAAAACAATAAATTAAAATGAAATTGAAATAAAATAAAATAAAGTCAGAATGCTCATGTTGTTTACTTCTTGAAAAACTTAAAGTGCAAGACACTGACAAGTATATAAAAAACACTTTAGTGTAGTTTCTAAAAATTCATGATTGATAATAAAAAAATGAAAATGAAGGTTAACAATGTTAGTCAAATTAATTTGACTTAGATGACAGGAAATGTCAAAGGAGTGTATATAAAATTTCATTATTTGTGTATAATTTAACTTAGGGGCTATTATACTGATAGGGTTCGTAAATAAGAGGTTCACTAGCATAAATATAGTAAATAAATAATTAAAATATATATAAATATAAGTTAAATATATAAATGTAACCATAAATGTGTTCTATATATTATTATATTATATAAATTTGAAAATGGAATAAAAATAAATAAAAACATACAATTATAAATGTATAAATATATGTATCTAATTTTAAAATTTAAAAAGTTTAAAAGTTGTTGTAAAGTACATGCAAAAGGGTATCCCTAGACTCTAGTTATAAAAATGTAATAAGATGTAATAAATTCTAGTTAGACACTAATAGATTTTTGTTTTAAAATACTTGCAATGCTAATGTGGCCATTCAAGCCTGGTACTGTACCAGCATTACAACGGAGTTACCACTAGCATTCTTTGGTTAAAAGCAAGTTATCCAGGTCCCCTTCTTTTTCCCCGGGGTTGTAAATTCTATCTATAATAAAAAAGATGAATCTTTTGAAGTTGATACATGTGGTACTGTGCATGTAGAGGGCATTTGTTTCTTTTTTGTTTTTCACATCTCTAACGTGCTCCATAATTCTGTTCTTTAGTTTTCTCTTAGTCTTACCTATGTAATATGCTGGACATGAAATGCAACTGGCCATATAGATAACCCATTTTGTGTTGCAGTTACATACACCTGGGCATTTAAGTGTTTTGCCATAGTTGTACACAGTACAATAAGGTCCGTGTTTAATGTACTTACAGCTTTTACAAAATCCACATTTTTTTCATTCTAGATATAATATCACCTTGTACCCTACTTTCAAACATCTCTTTCATGTTCATGCCCCTACTGTGTGTAACTGTCGGGTATAAACCTAGTGTGTCTTTGAGTTCCCAACTATTGTTTATTACACTGTTCCATGTATCATTTAATATTGTTATTATTGCTTTAGAATTTGCATTATATGGTATGATAAATGAATCCTTTTTGTTTTTTAAGTCCTGTTCCTTAGACCTCATGTATTCTCCGCTGATAATTATAGGTTTATATTTTGTATCCCTATCTCTCAAAACTTCCTTGGTCAGGGAATCTAAAAGATTTGATGGCTAACCTCTTTCAGCAAACATGTCTTGCAAGTGTTTACTCTCATCCAAGAAATTCTGGTCTTCACTGATAATACGAGAGAGTCTAACTAGTTGGCCTTTCACCAAATTCCTTTTTTGAAAATGGGGATGATTACTGTCGTAATGTAAGTAACTGTTTGAGTAAGTTTTTTTGCGAAAAATGTTAGATTCTATCTTGCCATTTTTATTATACATTCTAATGTCTAGGTAATCACATTGGTCATGGTATATTTGAAAGGTAAACTTTAAAAAACTAGTACTATTGTTTAGGAAATGTATAAATTGTTGTATTTCACCTTCTTCTCCCTTCCAGAAGACCAATATGTCATTCAAAAATCTCACATATTAAATAGTTTTCTCCCAGAAGTGCGATACAAAGACTTGTTCAGTCTCCCAAAATGCTAAAACTAAGTTAGCATAAATGGGGGCACATCTGGCCCCCATAGCAACTCCTGTACATTGTTTATAGTGTTCTCCTTCCAAGATGACATAATTGTTATTTAATATCATTTCCATAAAATCTACTAGTAATTTGCGTTTAACAGTGTGATATCCACTGTATTTGTCTAAAATTGTTTCAAAATACTCTAGACCTTCTTTGTGAGGTATGATACTAAATAGATTAATAACATCTATTGTTATCATAAAAAACTTTTCTCCTTTGTGCTTCTGGTTAAATTCTTTCAATTTTTCAAGGCAATGCCATGAATCCTTAATAATATGGGAGAAAGTTGTAATGATGTCCTTACAATGTACATCTACAAACCTAGCTATTGTTTCAAGTTTGGAACTTTTGGCAGAGACAATAGGTCTAAGTGGAGGGTTTTGAATACTCTTATGCACTTTGGGTATGCCGAATATAGTTGGAGTGATTGGATATTCAACTACTAAAAATTCATATTCCTGTTTATTAATCATGCTCTCCATCAAACATTCGTATAGTAACCAGTCAATTTTTGTGTAAGCTCTCTGTACCTCATACTTAGAGACTTTACTATATGTGTCTTCATTTTCTAACATAGTTGTCATTTTACTAATATATGCTGTTTTTAGCATAATAACCACTCCTCCCCCCTTGTCCGGCTTCATGATTCTGTATTTATTATTAGAACATATTTCAGAAATACAAAACCTTTCAGTTTCAGTCAAAGTGTCCTTGAGTACTAATTTTTTCTTTAATTCCCTCCTTATTTGTGATTCACATAAGGATTCATAAGCCTGAATTATCGGGTTACTGGGGGGTATAAATGTACTGGATCTTTTAAGTGTAATGGCTCTAGTTTCTGTTCTCATCTCTTCATGTGTGTTTACCTTTGTAAAAAACAATTTTAAATTAAGTAGTCTCACATATAGTTTCAAATTGATGAGAATTTTGCCAATGTCACTTTTGAATTGTGGGACAAATGTAAAACCTCTCTTAAATAACGAAATGTGGCTTGTGTTCAAATTCAAATCACTATAGTTATAGATGTTGAAGCCACCACTGTTGATAACATTACATAAATCCTGATTCATACTTTCAGAATCAAGAATATGTGGTTCAATAACACTTGAAACTACCAAATCCTTATCAAATACATTTTCAGGCGTAACCAAGTTTCTGCCTGATAAGTTAACATTGTTTACTGTTCCTGTTTCAGTTGTATTTAATATGGAGGTTTCATTGTTGTTTAATGCCTTAAGCTTGTTTAATGCATTATTATTCATTGGACCATCTAATAAATTAATCATTTATTTAATTAATTAATAATTGAATAATTAGTTACTTTGTCACTATATAAGCTGGTGCAGTGAATTGTTTTATGTACTCTGATGAAACCCGCAGGTAATCGAGCGGGTGAAAGCGCTTAGTATTGTGGAATTTATATTGTTTTTACTATTTGTTTCGTTGTCTTGGTGTGAGCAATAAACTCTTTTGGATGTCCAGGATATCGCCTTGTGTTATTGATATCAACGTTGGTTCTAATTTTCACTTTATGTGGGAGGGGTCTTTGTGCAGCGTCACGGGGATTCCAGTTCCCACTAATCATGTACCAATCTGGCCCTACAATCTGTCTAACTACCTTTTCTATTTCTTCTCCATTTAGGTTATAACTCAGCCTCAATCCTTGTAAATCTTCTGAGAATTTTCTAAAATTAACCTTTGGATGGGGAATTCCCTCAGTGGCTTTCCGGATGTCTTCCGGAGTCCAAGGTCTATACACTAAAATAGTTGGGTCCTGATTGTCTTGACTTGCCTGAGGATTGGGTACTTCTATAAGTACTGAGATTTTAAGTATTTTTTCTCTGTTTATTTGCTAAGTTTTTCTACATAGCTGCCTAGCTTGAGCATTTTCTGGCTTGTTAAACTTGATTTCTGTATTAGTAGCTGTATTTAGAGCACAACCAAAAGCTGTTTGCTAAATTTCCTGTTTGCACTTAATTTTAAATTGTTTTTTCCTAAAACTTGCATATTTTCTGTCCTTGACCTAGCACTCTTGTGTGGGGTCATTTACTTCACTGTTATAACTTGATATTACTTGTGAACCTCTGCTATCTCTGTAAAAAACAAAACAAAAAAAAATCTTGCTTTTTTCCCACTTTTCTGAGAGTTAAAAAAGTTCAGTTACAGGCATGCTGTTCCTGAACTGTTTGAAAGTTTCTGTGAGGCCATTTTTGCTTGGGCTGAAGGAGGGTCTCTCTGTTCATCAGTGGCAGTGACTAACATTGAGCAGCTTCCCTGCCCCCCGTAGAGGTGGTTACTGATTTGAAACTGTAGTTTTATTGGCCACTAGGGGTCATTTCCATAACTCCTTCATCTTCCTCTCTTAAAACCTAGTTGCCTCGTGGTTTGAGCATCTTTTCAGGCTTGTTGGCTGTTGGTGAAGCACCCTCCAAGAGGAAAAACGCTGAGAGAAGAAGGAGCCACTTTTGAGATTTTAAGTATTTTTCTCTGTTTATTTGCTAAGTTTTTCTGCATAGCTGCCTAGCTTGAGCATTTTCTGGCTTGTTAAACTTGATTTCTGTATTAGTAGCTGTATTTAGAGCACAACCAAAAGCTGTTTGCTTAATTTCCTGTTTGCACTTAATTTTAAATCGTTTTTTTCTTAAAACTTGCATATTTTCTGTCCTTGACCTAGCACTCTTGTGTGGGGTCATTTACTGCACTGTTATAACTTGATATTACTTGTGAACCTCTGCTATCTCTGTAAAAAACAAAACAAAAAAAAATCTTGCTTTTTCCCACTTTTCTGAGAGTTAAAAAGTTCAGTTACAGGCTTACTGTTCCTGAACTGTTTGAAAGTTTCTGTGAGGCCATTTTGCTTGGGCTGAAGGAGGGTCTCTCTGTTCGTCAGTGGCAGTGACTAACATTGAGCAGCTTCCCTGCCCCCGTAGAGGTGGTTACTGACTTGAAACTGTAGTTTTATTGGCCACTAGGGGTCATTTCCATAACTCCTTCATCTTCCTCTCTTAAAACCTAGTTGCCTCGTGGTTTGAGCGTCTTTTCAGGCTTGTTGGCTGTTGGTGAAGCACCCTCCAAGAGGAAAAAACGCTGAGAGAAGAAGGGAGCCACTTTTGAGATTTTAAGTATTTTTTCTCTGTTTATTTGCTAAGTTTTTCTGCATAGCTGCCTAGCTTGAACATTTTCTGGCTTGTTAAACTTGATTTCTGTATTAGTAGCTGTATTTAGAGCACAACCAAAAGCTGTTTGCTGAATTTCCTGTTTGCACTTAATTTTAAATTGTTTTTTCTTAAAACTTGCATATTTTCTGTCCTTGACCTAGCACTCTTGTGTGGGGTCATTTACTGCACTGTTATAACTTGATATTACTTGTGAACCTCTGCTATCTCTGTAAAAAACAAACAAAAAAAAATCTTGCTTTTTCCCACTTTTCTGAGAGTTAAAAAAGTTCAGTTACAGGCTTGCTGTTCCTGAACTGTTTGAAAGTTTCTGTGAGGCCATTTTTGCTTGGGCTGAAGGAGGGTCTCTCTGTTCATCAGTGGCAGTGACTAACATTGAGCAGCTTCCCTGCCCCCCGTAGAGGTGGTTACTGACTTGAAACTGTAGTTTTATTTTCCCTTTTGGGTCTATTCCTGCTTCTTTCCAGCCCCTGCCATCAAGCACGCTTTAACGTGCTTTAGCGCGATTTAGCATGGAGTTGCCACTAGAGCAGCATCGGGCAGCGCCGGTTAAACAAGGTTAAACTCTTTCTGGCTCCAGAAAGTCTGTTCTTCAATTTTTCCCTTAGAACTGCTCTGTTAGGAACCTAAACAGTTTACACCTACACTAAAAGTGCAGCACTTGTTCCAAATAGCTTTTCTTCTCAAAAAGCTCAGCACTTGTCTTATAAGCATATCCCTTGTCTTATAAGCATTCTCTTTGCAGGTCAAGCACTCCTATATTATACAAATCTCTCACTAGCAAAATCCCCCAGGAGTGCCCACTTCCCTGCTAAGCCCACTACTTTTCTGTCTCATACCAACTCATAATTCTTTCTAGCATGTCGAAGGGTCAGATGCTGGCGTCCTCTCCTGCCCATTTGGTGAATCTGGGAATTCTGAGACAATGTTACAATTGCCTCATGTACACGGACAACCATCTCCTCCTCCCATGTAACACTAACACTTGTGAGAGATGCAGCTATTTAGCCAGACTGGAGGCTGAGCTCTCTCAACTCAGGACTGGCAAGACCAGGCAGGAGGAGAAGGCAACTACACACACCACAATACCAGTCTCACATAACTCAACCACACCACTGAATCAAACACATAAACACACTAAGACATACTGAGGCTCTGAGTAAAATTTACCTAAACAGCAGAGGCCTCCAAAGCAGACACCCAAGCAACTGCAAACTCAATACACCACACAAACAACACATAAACAACAAAATCAGTGTGCAAAGCAGTCACTGCCCTTAAGGCCAAATACAACACCAAACATACTTGTCATAGGTGACTCCATAGTCAGACACACTGACGTCCCGCTCACCAGACTGAGTAAGGAGAAGGTCACAGTAAGCTGCCTGTCGGGCGCTAGAATCCGCCACATAACACAAGCACTCAGGTCTCTCAACAGCAGGTACAAGTACGACTCAGTCATTGTCCACGCTGGTGTCAACGACCTGAGACGTACCTCCTTGGACTACATGAAAAGAGACATTGAGGAGCTCTCTGATTATGTAGCCCAGGCAGGTATGACCCTGACCTTGAGTAGTATCCTACCTTTACCTAGAATGATGCCACAATACAGTGATAAGATGATCAGCTTTAATAATTGGCTTAAATTCTGGTGTCATTCAAAGGGGATCCAATGTCTGTCTGCCTGGGATGACATGCTGGACAAGCCACGCTGCTTCGCAAGGGACGGCTTGCACCTGACACCCCTAGGCTTCCGGATATTGGCAAAGGCTCTTGCCACCCCCATAGTGCCTTTTTTAGGCAAGGCTCAAATTCTAAACCTACCACCCTAGAACACAAAAAGTAAAAAACTAAGGGTAATGCTGCTCAATGCCAGAAGTCTCAATCTCAAGATGCACGCACTCGAGGCCCTTCTCAGTATGGAGAACATTGATGTCTGTGCTGTGACAGAAACCTGGTTCAAGGCTCCTGAGAGCACCCCAGCACTAGCAGGTTTCACCTCATATCATGCGTTCCGGCCCCAAAATCCGGACAACACCAAGAAAGGAGGGGGGGTGTCCATATTCATAAAGGACACCCACACCTCAAGGTTGGTGGCAACGCACAATGCATCGGAGACCATCCAGGTGCAATTAACCATAGGCAAGACTGCTCTGCAATTTGTAGCATGTTACAGGCCACCCTCTCAAACTCAGGAACCTCACATAGCCTTCCTGAAAACAATGGAGGGATAAATGTATCTCCAAACACCATCATACTAGGTGACTTCAACTACCCTAATATAGACTGGGAACACTACTCAAGCCCAAACACTCTAGCCCAAAGGTTCCTGGAGTTCATAAACTCAAATGCCATGGAACAACTAGTCACCATCCCCACAAGAGGAGAAAACATACTTGATCTCATCATCACGAACATGGGATCACAATGTTCAACACCGAAGTATACCCCTCACTGGTGAGATCAGATCATAAACTAATCTCGCTGGAGGTCCTCATCCCGCCCCACCTGAAACAAAAAGACCACAGTGAAAAACTTCTCAAAAGCCGACTTCACACTTCTAAAAACTAGTGTGGTCTCCTTTAAGGCCCCTGAGCCAGTGGTAAACATTACTCAAACTGCTGAATCACTTACAAATACCTTCTACCAGCACCTACAGGACTGCATGGATCAGGCAATCCCAAACAAAACTAAGACTCTTTGTACCAAAGGCAAGCGTCCAGTCTGGTGGACCCCAGCCATAAACAAGCTCTACAACAAAAGGAGGAAGCTACTACAAGATAGAGCAAAATCCTTGAAAGGTAAGACACCCTTGATCATTATAAGTAAAAACTAAGAGCTCTCATAAAATCATCCAAGGCAAATTTTGAGAGAAAAATCGCCAAGGATTCAAAAGACAATCATAAGGCCTTCTTTAGCTATGTTAGAAACCTAGGAGGAAACTCCCAGATATGCTCAGAATTAGTTCAAAATGATGTGAAGATTACTGAACCTACACACATTGCCAACATACTGGCTGACAGGTTCAGTGCAAACTCCCCAAAAGGAGAGATATCTATACCAGAGGATTGTAGCCCCCCAAACATCTCCAACGCCCAGGTGAGAACTGCTCTCTCCAAAGCAAAAAAACACAGCATCCATGGGACCAGATGGTGTCCCCGGCTGTGTGCTCCATGAACTCAATGAGGAATTAAACCCGCAGTTAGGACAGCTGTTTAATCTTAGCCTCACCTCAGGATACGTACCCAAGGAGTGGCGCACGGCGACTGTGGTCCCACTTCACAAGGGCGGTGCCTCCACCGACCCTGGAAATTACCGTCCCATTAGCTTGACAAGCCTTATCTGCAAAGCCATGGAGAGGATCATAATGGAACTCATAAATAAAGACATAGGAACTTGCAGACTTTGGATCCAACCCAGTTTGGCTTTGTCAAAGGCAGATCATGCCTTTTAAACTTGGTTGACTTTTTTGAGACAGTCACCAAGGCCATTGATGAGGGAAAGGCAGTCCATACAGCCTACCTTGACCTGGCAAAGGCCTTCGACACAATACCCCACTCAGGTATCATCAAAAAACTCATCAGCTTGAATGTAAACCCATACATCACAAGATGGGTTGCAAACTGGCTAAGTGACAGAACCCACAGGGTCAGAGTTGCTGGAGCCATGTCAGACTCAAAGCCTGTCACAAGTGGTGTCCCACAGGGCTCAGTCCTGGGTCCACTCCTGTTTGGCATCTACTTTTCTGAAGTACAAGCAAACACAGGAGGGTTATGGCTGACAAAGTTTGCAGATGACTGCAAACTGGGCGCCATAGTCGAAAACACATCTGACACAGATATCCTTCAGAAGGGCCTCACAGAAACGGATAACTGGTGCCAGAGCCATGGCCTAAAGTTAAATGCCAAGAAATGCATAGTCATACCCTTCGGGAAAAACAAGGTTACCCCTAGCTACCATATAGGTGGCAATCCACTGAGCACAGAAGAAGTCATCAGGGATCTGGGGACCCAGGTTGACAGTAGCCTTCGCTTGACACTCATGTTGCTAAAGTAGTTAGGAAAACCTTCTACATTGCCCACCTGATCATGAAGGGATTCACATCTAGATCAAGGGAGGTCATCGCCCCTGTACTCATCACTCATTAGACCTATGATTGAGTACAATGCCCCATTCGGAATGTATCTGACCAGACACCTGCAGCAGCTGGAAAGGCCCCAAAAGTTCCTCACCAAAAGGATAAAGGGTCTCAAGAATATGTCTTATGCTGCCCGACTGAAAGAACTCCAGCTCTATTCAGTCTCATACCGCTTGCTCAGAGGTGACCTGTGCCTGACATATAAGGCCATGTCAAACCCTGATTTGATGAATATGCTTCACCTCAAAAATCTAGATCCCTCAGAACCACAAGGGCGGGAGACTTAAACCTTGACACGGTTATTAATAGAACATGCTGGAGGGACAGATTCATCACCCAGAGACTCCCTATGCTGTGGAACAAAATCCCGGTACATGTGAGGCAGAGCACCTCGCTGGCCTTGTTCAAGAGGAATCTTGACCAATGGATGGGGGATCGCAGATATACCCCAGGGATTACTTCAGTGTCACTGCTTGACAGAGGCACAGCAAAATAATAGGCATAGTTTTATTCAAACTAAAGGGGTGGCGAAAGCCAAATAACTATGGGCTAGGCTTATAAATGCCCTTGGGCAGATAGCCTAGTATGAACCTATGAACCTATGAACCTATAAGTGGGCATATTTCTTCTTCTTCACTTATAGGTTGTGAATTCTTAACCATTTGCCATAACTCGATGCCTTCATCTGAGTTACCTGCCTTTGTTTGGGACCTGGTCCTGTTGGAATCTCTAATTTTAGTCAGTTTTAGTTTCATAATATCTCTATCTTCAGTGACTACAGGATATCATGGGGGTGGACTAACCTGTTCACTTGCCTCATATTCTGGTAAGGGAGGAGGAGGTGCTGATGCTATTACTAAGTTATTGTCCTCCTTATCTAAAAACATTGCTTTTGAATTTTTGTTCTTTTGTTCCCTACGGTTTACTTCCTCAAGCCACCTGTGTGCCTGAGGAATTCCTAATCGACGTTGCTTTTTTACCCGACCTTTGGAATCAGTTTTGAGCTGTTTGATAAGTTTGATAAGTGAGGATTTTCCTAATTTTCCATTGAATTCGTATTTATTAACCCATTCTGAATAATATCTAATATTGTCGACATGCTGCGACTGCATATATTTTGCGTCTTCTGTTAAAGGTGGATTTTGGGGTCTTTTTGTGCAATTATTACCCATTTTGTTCTACCCTTTGATCATTACGTAACTTTTCTTAATTTTTTAACATGGTACCACGGATTTTGTTAAAGTCTCCTCAGAATGACTGCCTACTTATTCTGTTTCTCCTGATCTATGACAAGACAGTAATCTTTTTTGTCCCTGACTTGTAAGAAAAATACAGTCTGACAAAAACAATACACATCTAGTCCCTGATTTAAAACAGAAAACAGAAAAAAGTAGATTCACCTTACCTGAGCCCACAAGATTGATCACCAATTCGTGGAGAACCGTCCTTCAGTCACAGATCAGAAAGTGGCTGGCCTCTTTTGAATGACAATTCAGTCGGAGGACTTTCCATATAAGAAGAACCAATTTGGTTTCTTCCCTGTATGGTTTCAACCACCTGGCCGTCTGATCCGAGGTGAAGAGAGGGTTCCGGTCCGAAGGACCAGTCTGTCAATGGAAAAAACTTCAAAGACCAATTCACGTTAGGTTCAAGCAAGGCACCCTTTATTACTTGCAGCAAGGAGACAAAGCATGTAGGCACAAGGTTTGTCTGAATTACTGGTGATTAGTATGTTATTCTTATACAGTTCTCTTTCTGTCACACAGAAAATGTTACTATTCTATTGCTGACGTAGTTAGACACAGCTTTCTGTATGTTCTACAGAAAATGTTACTAGACTTATTGCTGACTAGGTTAGATTATTTGCTAGCTTGCAACACATTTTGAGAAAAACAACCTGGCCTTGGGCTTATTTTAGCCCATTTTAACTTTTCAATTCTTCAATTGTACTGTTCTAATACATGTGTTACATTTTGTCTGGATTCAAGGTACATTTCTAGCTTTAGTACAAGTAATGCTTGACTATGGTTTATACTTTCAAGCATCTATTGTTTTCTTTATCAATGCTTCTAGCAGCTGCATACTTTCGCATAGCATAAGCAGAAATGAATATCTCTGTTAAGTTTCATGACTTTAGCAGAAATGAAATGTCTCTTGTTATTTTCATGACATTAGCAGAAATGAAATGCCTCTTGTTAAGTTTCTAATAGCTGTGCAGATTCATGCTGTGTGAAGAGAATAAATGTATTAACCCTTTTAAACCTCGAATGCACTAAGCATGCATATTATTATTATATATTTTTCTAACACTTGGCATATATATGACACAATCTATACTGTACCAAATGCAACCCATGCCATCAATATTATCAAACAGCTATGTGTGTACTGTGTGCATCACTGGAACAGGTATCACACATGCATCTGGTATAACACCTTGCTGGAGGTTCTGCACCATCAGACAATAATGTTTCTACCATAAATAGAATACCTAGGTATGACCAATATGCTGTATGACAGCTTACTGTGACAAAGGTGGTACACTTCACATCACTGGAAGATATGTAGGGACATACATGAAGAAAGGTACATTGTACTCAGTTATTGGTGTGAAAAAGAATGTGAACTATGGAGGTATTATGGCCTTTGATGTGGATGTCCTGCACATACTCAGTAGTTGTGTTACATACAAAGGAGTAGTCACCACTGTGGCTACATGCTGTTGGATGTTTCACGCACACATACCATCTACCCCAGGACAGAGGTCACATAGCACTTGGTCTGTTTATAGGGGTGTGATGTCTAAATTATTATTGGGTTGTGCATTTGTTTTCATAACATAACAAATCCCACCATGTTTTTGTTTCATCTCATGTGTTGTCATGGTTGTGGCGGCAATCTTTGATATGCGTTGATACTGTATGTATTATACTAGTATCACAGCTGGAGTCAATGACTGCCCCCAGTCTGTAGTCCTCCAGACAGCTGCTTGATCACAGGATGTGTATGTCATCCTTGATGTCTGTGACTTAAATAGTGGACAGGAAAAGGCCTAGCAGACAGCCCTGATATACAGACCTGATCACGAGATATAGGTCACTTCACATATTTCAACACGTTTACCCGTTTGGTGATATAGGTGTTTATGGCCATTTCTGACAGTGTTGAGTGAATACCACAGTGTGGATTTGTGTCAAATGCCTTGGCCTGGTCAAGTTCCACAGGATGATAGTGCTGTCATCATGCATGCCCTCAATGACCTCTTTGAGGACATCTAACAAATGTTACAGACATGGATGTAGCATCAACAACTCACACGTCTTTTGTGCATAGTCTGCTCAATAATGCCTTTATTGAGTACCTTTGTGCCACATCTCCATCCTTAATTAGATGCTTTTGTTAAATATGTAAAACTGAGATTGATGAGTAATTGAATTTACCACATGCACAGAGGCTCTATAATTTAACAAAAGAGGAAAGAATAGCATTAACAGAATTATAGGCCAATACAAAGATACAGATATGTCCAGCAGATAAAGGAGGGGGAATTGTCATTATGTATAGACCAGCTTATTTAAGAAGTATGGACGAATTGTTGTCTAATGAAGGCACCTATCATCCAATTATGAGAACAACTATTGAAAGTCTAACCAGAAAAGTCCATGATGTGTTACATGATCTTTTAATGGAAAGTTACTTTCAAAAGACTTATATGACTTTATGGTAGTGATGAACTCCTTGACACCAACTATGCACAGACAACCAATAATACATAAGAGCTTGGTGAATCCCCCTGTGCGACCAATAGTTGCTGGTCATGGCTGGTTAACTGAACCTATGTCTTTATTTGTTGAGAATAGACTCAGACTTATTTTGGATGTTACAGCATCTGTTCTTAAGGACACTCAGCATTTTATGCAAACTCTTTATGAAAATTTAGAAAGAATTGATGATATGAGGAATTGCTACATGGTTACTCTTGATGTTAGTATGCTATTCACCGTTATACCCAGTGACATTGGGATCGAAGCAGTCAGACAATTCTTAGGTGTAAACAGTAACTATGATAGCACTCAAATAAGTCTTATCTGTATCTTATTGGAATTGATACTAGAGAACAATGCCTTCGTAATTAATGATGGGCTCTATTTGCAAATACTAGGTGCAGCTATGGGTACTTCATGTGCTAATAGCTACACTAATATGGTTATGGACAAATGGGAGGATGATTATATGACAGGTCAGCATTGGTTCTCTACCCATCTTAAATAATATAAAAGATATGTGGACAAGGTGTTCTACTTGTGGGAGGGTTCCTTGTAAGTCTTGGATGACTTTATCTCCTATTTAGAAAATAGTACTGCTTTTTTAGTTTTGCAGTATCTTATTCTCAGCATTCTATGGACTTTTTGGATGTCTGCATTATCTTGGATGAGAAAGAGAAATTACAAACAACTTTACAGGCCAGCCTGCTGGAGAAACAGCCTTTTACACAGAATGAGCATGCACCCAAGGCATGTTTATAGAAATGTTTTGAATGGTCAGCTTCTAAGAGCATCCAGGCTAAATACAAGAGATGAAGACTTTGTTCAGAGTATAAAGGAAATGAGGAGGAATTTTGTTAATAGTGGATACAGACATGAGGAAGTAAATGACTTCTTTGATCATGTGATGATGATGATGAGATCTAATATAGCCCAACCCTACTTTTCAAGAAGACCCAAGCAACATATTTTACAGGTTTGAAATATGAATGAGAAGAATAAAACCAGGTTAACTTTGACATATTCTAGTGAAGTCAGTACTGTTTGTAACATCATTAAAAGGAACTGGCGAGTTTTGATACCGGATAATAAAATCAAAGAAATAGTGGGTGATAGACCTAGTTTTTGCTTTAGAAACAGTCTATCACTCAATAGACAATTATGCTACGGCCCTAGGGGGAAACAATTGGCAGATCCAACTGAACAGGTACTTTTTCATGTTGATCTTGTAAATCTTGTAATTTCATTGCTAAACATAATTATTTTGTTCATCCTATTAAAGGCAGAAAATCTGAACCAAAACTATAAGCACATTGTAAAAGTTTTAATTTGGTATATATTGCATCTTGTAATTTGTGTACCCATTTTTATGTTGGGAAAATCAACTGCATGTTGCATGTTTAAGGAATGTATATTCAAACATCTTAACAATATTCAAAATATGAATTTGCAGAATGTCCTTGCTAAGCATATTACAACATATCCAGTCCACACTTTTAATTTTATGGTTCTACAGCTGATTTCCAATAATATAAGAGCAGGGGATGTAGTGAATGATACAGAGCTTCCTGTGATGAAGTGGATAGTTAACCTGCAAGCACATAAGATACCAGGTTTAAATGGCCCTGTACGTTTAAAACCCGCTTTGAAAGCAAGAATAGTATTCCATTGATTTTATTGGTTGAGAGAAGGTATTGGCTAATTTGTTTTAAAATGTGTGGTTTTGTTACTTTGTGTTTAGATCTGAGAAAGCACCTACTGCATGAAAGCACTTATCATTTTATTATAAATACATGATTTTAGCCGTGCTAGTTGATCTTATGTTTATTTTTCAATTTTTCTTCTTTTGCACACAGCTGGGATATTATCCGTGTCCATTCAGAAAAGGTCCATGATTACATGTTGGTCGACATCACAAATCAGGAGAATCAGGATATATATATATATATATATATATATATATATATATATATATATATATATATATATATATATATATATGTATATATTTATATATATATACACATGCATACATGCATCAGGTGCTACCCCTCCACTTGGATGCATGTTGATGTAAACCCTTCTATGGGAACATATTCCTTTTGGAGGGTGTGTTTAAGTGTGTTTCCAATCATGTCAGGTAGATGTATGTTCTGAGTCATGCTACAGGTGATCTGTGATGTTGTCACAGCCCATTGATTCTTCATGATAGGACTGGATGAAGGTAGGACAGTACATACTGCCTATCTTGATCTGGCCTAGGGTTTGGACACAATCCCCTACTCAGGTATCATTGAGAAACTCTCCCAACTGGGGATTATCCCTCACATCACTTGATGCTTAACCAGTTGGTTCACTGACAGAACGCATTCTCTGAAAGTTGGCAAACCAAGCTCTACCAGTGGAGCTGTCACCACTGGCATACCCCAAGGATCTGTGCTGGGACCTTTACTGTTTGGAATCTATTTCTCGACAGTCCAGGATAAAATATGCAGATTTTGGCTTACCAACTTTGCTGATTATTGCATATTGGATGCAAACGTTGAATTCGCTACTGATGTTAACATATTATAGGAGGGACTAACAAGGACAAATGACTGGTGCCAAATCCACATGGTCTACATATAAATACAAAAATGAGTCATTATGTTTGCCTTCTGCAAAGTGGAATTCCCCACTTAATACAGCATTGATAACACCCCCTATTCTCAAACCCAGTGGTAAAAGTCCTGGGAACACATGTAGATAGCAAACTAAACTTTGACCACCAAGTTTTCACAGTGGTAATAAGTCAGGCTATCATATCTAGATCTGAGGATGTTATAACAGCACTGTACTCAACTCTTGTCAGAACAATAATAGAGTATAATACTCCATTCTGTATGTACCTCACAAGACACCTGCAGCAGCTGGACAGACCACAGGGTTTTCTCACCAAGAAAATAAAGTACCTACAAACCATACAATGATGTATGTGGCAAGACTGAAAGCCCTGTCACTGTAATCTGTATTGTATAGGATGAGATGACTTGTGCCTGACCCACAGGCTAGTCTTGGACCCTGTCCTGATGGAAATACTGCACATCCGCAAATCAGCTATAGCTGATGACATCAGCAGAGTCTGGTGAGAGTAAGATGGTTATAACAATGCCCCACATGCTGGTATAAAATGCTCTCTCTAATGTCAAGCAAGTGCACAAACACCCCCCCCCCCAAGTTGGCTGCATTGAGAACAGAATCTTTACCTAAGTATACCAACTAGAGAACTTTGTATTTAAGGTAAGCACCACAGCACAAGTCTGACTTGGAATGTGTCAGACAGCAGTTTATAGGTGATGGCATCAGCAGTGTCTAGTGCCAAGAAGATGGTAAAAGCAGTGTCCCACAAGCTGGTGTAAAATACTCTCTCTAATGTCAAGCAAGTGCACACACACACACACAAACACACACACACACACACACACACACACACACACACACACACACACACACACACACACACACACAAATACACACACCAGTTGACTGCAGTAAGAACAGAACCCCTACCTATCTAAGTACACAAATTAGAGAATTCAATACTTTATGCAAGTGGTACGGCACAGGTGCGACTTTTATAAGGCTGCAGGATAACTTATAGTGGAAGGCATCAGCAGTGGATGTTGGAAAGAAGATGTTGGGGGCCTGCATGAAATGGATGAATATTCATGTGCAAGTATCAAAATATTGGCATTTCATGGGATTGAAGTGGTAACTGCAGGATACACACATATGCTCTTCTGACTAAATAGACAGACACCTCCAAGCTTGACTGCAGTGAGATTAGGACCCCTAACTAACTAAGGACACAGACTAGAGAAGTCAGCATTTTACGCAAGAGCCATGGCACAAGTGTGACTATAACAAGGCTGCAGGACAACTTATAGTGGATGACATCAGCAGTTGATTTTGGAGATATGATGTTAGGAGACCTGCATGAATTGGATGAGTAGGCATGTGCAAGTGTCAAAATATTGGAAATCCATGGGATTGGAGTGGTAACTGCAGGATATATACTTATGCACTTCTGGCTAGATCAACACACATATCTCCCAGATGACTGTAGTGAGATTAGAACCCCTTTCTAAGGACATAGACTGGAGAAGTCAGTACTTTGTGCCACAGGGCTGCAGGACAATTTCTAGCGGATGACATCAGCACTGGATGTTAGGGGACTGCATGAAATGGATAGATAGCTATGTCCAAATGTCAAGATATTACAGTCCTGCATGTTACCAGCTTGATAAGTGTGCAATGTGTAGTATTTGTTGTTGTGTTTCTAATGTGCAGTCATACTATAAAAACTGCTTTACAAACTATATGCAAACAGGTGTCCACATTATTACAGTTGTTGGAAAATCTGAATGTGTATTGTCATTTTAAAGTTGTGCATGGTATATAACACAACACTTGTTATTATGTTACACAGTGTAATTGATATATTTGTGAACAAGTACTGAGAGACCAAGGTTGCAGTGCATGGGGGAGGTAACAGATGGCTACATTGTAAATATTTATTTTCTTAGACAGTGCTTTCATTTTGTTTGTGTTTCTAGATGCAGTTTCATGGCATGAAGACTAAATGGACAGTAAACAAACGTAATACATGTTATTGGCCACTTTGCATAGTGCACTGTCAAGCAGTGGGTATGTGCAATGGTTGGCAATGTATTTGCACATGCAAGCTACATATTTGTATTGCTTTCCCTTTTTCTGCATAGTTAAGGGGTGAGCAAATATGAGCCTCATTGATAAAATTCAGGGAGCTCTCAGTACTGAGTGTATGAAACACACTTGCTGCTTAGTTGACTCTGTGTAAATGCAGTGCCAAATTTCTTTTGGAGCCCAGATGATATTGAGTTCAAATCCAAGTGTATGTAATGCTTTTAAATAAGTAGTGATAATGCAATTAAATTATTCTTTTCATTACATTCACCATGTGTTACTGTGTGTTGATGTAGCACAGCGTATTTAAGCGGCAGTGCACAGAGGTAACTGCACCACAGAAGAGCCGTTCACCATCACTTGGCATTGGGCACAATGTCAAACTCTGCGCAAACCTAGAGGCCAAAATGTGAAGGGCTTCATTGTTTTTTTTTTACTTGTTTGTGTTGTGTGTGATTCTATTTTTGACCAGATTATCGGTGTTAAAATGGGGTAGATAGGAAAGTGGTGAAATGGGGGAAGCAGGGTGAAAAACAAATTGCAATATAGGAATGTGCAGGAGGGAGGTAGGAAAGAACTATAGCTATCCATTTCTTTAACAGTATAAAATTAACATATGTACAGAATATTAGCTGAATTTGGACTGTCACCTCCACAAAGAGGGGTGACAATACAATCATGTTGTATAGCCAATTGAACCACATCAAGTTTGTCAAGAAGACACATGTAAAATGAAGAACTATGTATGGGACAATTTTTTGTAGGACAGGTGTCCGCTTTATTTTTTTTTAACTTCACTAAGAGAAAAATGCTGGGTAAGGGATGTTGGTATTTCTGGGTCAGGTAAGTTGAGTAGGTGAGGAAGCAAATGCAAACAAACAGGAGAAACAAAACAAGACACAGAGATGGTGAGGGACACAAAAGGTTGGGGGACACCATGATTGGGGTGAGGGGGGGCACAATGCAAGCCAATGCCAGTTAAACATGGGGGAAGTGAGAATCTAGTCTTCACCCACAGAACTGTCATCACTATTTCCTTACTCCTCTGGCTGCTAGAGTGCTTGACTTCTTCTTCTTCTACTATGGACCATGAGGAAGAGGTGCCTCTCCATCCAGCATAGGCTAACACTAGTGGTGCTGTGCATGACCCTATGTACTAACCCTAGCATCTCCTGGTCGGTGATTAAATCCCCACCTCCACCAGTACTCCCTGAGGGTAGCACAATGCCAGCTGCTGGGGCAGTGCTACCTGCAGACACAGGTAGTGCAGGGGCAGCAGAGGCAGTACTGCCATGTTGGGTCCCAGATGTGCTTGGCATTGGTGCTGGAGCCAGAGGAGCAGGGGCAGACTGAGACACTAGGAATGGTATATCTCCCTGTCCTGTGAACCATTTAGTGATTTGTTACACATGGATGATATGGAGACATTTTGACAACAAATAATAGAAAATACAAAAAGAGATAAGGATTGGGGTAAGAGAAAACAAAGATAAAATGAGTACCATCATATGTAACATACAATACATTATCACAATAACACAACTGTTTTATTTGAAGTTTTACATTTAAGTATACTTCCTACAACTACAATCTATAATTATGGATTGCTCAAGGTAATCCTTGCAATGTACAGATATTGCACAAATGCTTGGTCAAATTATACAGATTAATGTTAACAGCAGGGCATTTATGCCACTTGTGTAGACTTAAATTTGTTTAATATTATTAAAGAATTGCAGTATTTGATATTTGTTACTCATGGTATTTGAGGCCACAACCTCTGATTACAGTCTTATACTTGACTCCTAAAACTGATTTGTGCTACAGACTGATGCATGCATACTTCCTTTTACAGTTAGGATATGCATGCATCCTTTGCTACTACTGTATAGAAAAAAAAATTTTTCTTTAAATTGTAAAGCTACAATAATACTTCTCTTGTGCTGCATACATACCACTTGCTTCTCTCAGTCTCTGTAGATGCTCAGCAAGGGCCTATCTATTTGCATCTATTTCAGAATTAGCTATGAAAAGAAAAGAACAGAAGAGCATTTTGCATACCAGTCTTGCCTATATTTAGTTGTCTATGTATTATAAATTCTCATTATTAGCATACTTACACAACTGAGGGATGTTGCTAGTTCAGAACTCATCCAGCCACTGGTTGAGTGTATCATAGGTTCATAGGTTCATAGGTTCATACTAGGCTATCTGCCCGAGGGCATTTATAAGCCTAGCCATAGTTTTGTGGCTTACGCCACCCCTTAGTTTGGAGAAACTATGCCCATTATTTAGCTGTGCCTCTGTTGAGCAGTGACACTGAGGTAACCCCTGGGGTGTATCTGCGATCTCCCATCCATTGGTCAAGATTCCTCTTGAACAAGGCCAGTGAGGTGCTCTGCCTCACATAAACCGGGATTTTGTTCCACAGCATAGGGAGTCTTTGGGTGATGAATCTATCCCTCCAGCACGTCCTATTAATAACCGTGTCGAGGTTTAAGTCACCCGCCCTTGTGGCTCTGAGGGATCTAGATTTTTTGAGATGAAGCATATTCATCAAATCTGGGTTTGACATGGCCTTGTATGTCAGGCATAGGTCACCTCTGAGTAAGCGGCACGCAACTGAATATAACTGGAGTTCTTTCAGTCGCAGCATAAGACAGATTTTTGAGAACCTTTATCCTTTTGGTGAGGAACTTTTGTGGCCTCTCCAGCTGCTGCAAGTATTGGGTCAGATACATTGCGAATGGGGCATTGTACTCGATCATTGGTCTGATGAGTGATGAGTATAGGGAGACTATGACCTCCCTGATCTAGATGTGAATCCCTTCATGATAAGGTGGGCAATGCAGAAGGTCTTCCTAACTACTTTAGCAATATGAGTGTCGAATGAAAGGCTACTGTCAACCTGGGTTCCCAGGTCCCTAATAACTTCTTCTGTGTTCAGGGATTGCCACCTATATGGTAGCTAGGGGTAACCTTATTTTTCCCGAAGGGTATGACTATGCATTTCTTGGCATTTAACTTGAGGCCATGGCTCTGGCACCAGTTATCCGTATCTGTGAGACCCTTCTGAAGGATATCTGTGTCGGATGTGTTCTCAACTACGGCGCCCAGTTTTCAGTCATCTGCGAACTTTGTCAGCCATAACCCTCCTGTGTTTGCTTGTACTTCAGAAAAGTAGATGCCAAACAAGAGTGGGCCCAGGACTGAGCCCTGTAGGACACCACTTGTGACAGGCTTAGAGTCTGACATGGCGCCAGCAACTCTGACCCTGTGGGTTCTGTCACTCAGCCAGTTTGCAACCCATCTTGTAATGTATGGGTTTACATTTAAGTTGATGAGTTTTTCAATGATACCCAAGTGGGGTATTGTATCGAAAGCCTTCGCCAGGTCTAGGTAGGCTGTATGGACTGCCTTTCCCTCGTCAATGGCCTTGGTGACTGTTTCACAAAAGTCAACCAAGTTTAAAAGGCATGATCTGCCTTTGACAAAGCCAAACTGGGTTGGATCCAAAGTCTGCAAATTCCCTATGTCTTTATTTATGAGATCCATTATGATCCTTTCCATGGCTTTGCAGATCAGGCTAGTCAAGCTAATGGGACGGTAATTTCCAGGGTCGGTGGAGGCACCGCCTTTGTGGAGTGGGACCACAGTCGCTGTGCGCCACTCCCTGGGTACGTATCCGGAGGTGAGACTAAGATTAAACAGCTGTCCTAACTGTGGGTTTAATTCCTCGTTGAGTTCATGGAGCACACAGCCGGGGACACCATCAGGTCCCATGGATGCTGTGTTCTTTGTCTTGGAGAGAGCAGTTCTCACCTGAGCGTTGGAGATGTTTGGGGGGCTACAATCATTTGGTATAGATATCTCATCTTTAGGTGGGGAGGGTGGGGAGAAGTTTGCACTGAACCTGTCAGCCAGTATGTTGGCAATGTCTGTAGGATCAGTAATCTTCACATCATTTTGAACTAATTCTGAGCATATCTGGGAGTTTCCTCCTACGTTTCTGACATAGCTAAAGAATGCTTTATGGTTGTCTTTAGAGTCCTTAGCTATTTTTTTCTCAAAATTAGCTTTGGATGATTTTATGAGAGCTCTTAGCTTTTTACTTATAGTGATCAGCGGTGTCTTACCTTTTAAGGATTTTGCTCTATCTTGTAGTAGCTTTCTCCTTTTATTGTAGAGTTTGTTTATGGCTGGGGTCCACCAGACTGGATGCTTGCCTTTGGTACAAAGAGTCTTTGTTTTGCTTGGGATTGCCTGATCCATGCAGCCCTGCAGGTGCTTGTAGAAGGCATTTGTAAGTGATTCAGCGGTTTGAGTAATGTTAACCACCGGCTCAGGGACCTTAAAGGAGACCACACTAGTCTTTAGAAGTGTGAAGTCGGCTTTCGAGAAGTTCTTTACTGTGGTCTTTTTCATTTCGGGTGGGGTGGGATGAGGACCTCCAGCGAGATTAGTTTGTGATCAGATCTCACCAGTGAGGGGTATACTTCTGGCGTTGAACATTGTGCTCCCATGTTTGTGATGATGAGATCAAGTATGTTCTCTCCTCTTGTGGGGATGGTGACTAGTTGTTCCATGGCATTTGAGTTTATGAATTCCAGGAACTTTTGGGCTAGAGTGTTTGGGCTTGAGTAGTGTTCCCAGTCTATATTAGGGTAGTTGAAGTCACCTAGTATGATGGTGTTCGGAGATACATTTATCTCCTCCAGTGTTTTCAGGAAGGCCATGTGAGGTTCCTGAGTTTGCGAGGGTGGCCTGTAACATGCTACAATTTGCATAGCAGTCTTGCCTATGGTTAATTGCACCTGGATGGTTTCCGATGCATTGTGCGATGCCACCAATCTTGAGGTGTGGGTGTCCTTGATGAATATGGATACCCCTCCTCCTTTCTTGGTATTGTCCGGGTTTTGTGGCCGGAACGCATGATATGAGGTAAAACCTGATAGTGCTGGGGTGCTCTCAGGAGCCTTGAACCAGGTTTCTGTCACAGCACAGACATCGATGTTCTCCATACTGAGAAGGGCCTCGAGTGCGTGCATCTTGAGGTTGAGACTTCTGGCATTGAGCAGCATTACCCTTAGTTTTTTTTCTTTGTTTTGTTCTAGGGTGGTAGGTTTAGAATTTGAGCCTTGCCTAAAAAGGCACTATGGGGGTGGCAAGAGCCTTTGCCAAAATCCGGAATCCCAGCGGTGACAAGTGCAAGCCGTCCCTTGCGAAGCAGCGTGGCTTGTCCAGCATGTCATCCCAGGCAGACAGACATTGGATCCCCTTTGAATGACACCAGAGTTTAAGCCAATTGTTAAAACTGATCATCTTATCTCTGTATTGTGGCATCATTCTTGGTGAAGGTAGGATACTGCTCAAGGTCAGGGTCATACCTGCCTGGGCTACATAATCAGAGAGCTCCTCTATGTCTCTTTTCATGTAGTCCAGGGAGGTACGTCTCAGGTCGTTTACACCAGCGTGGACAATGATTGAGTCGTACTTGTACCTGCTGTTGAGAGACCTGAGTGCATGCGTTATGTGGCGGATTCTAGCACCCGACAGGCAGCTTACTGTGACCTTCTCTTACTCAGTCTGGTGAGCGGGACGTCAGTGTGTCTGACTATGGAGCCACCAATGGCTAGTGTGTCTGGCATAGTGTTTGGCCTTAAGGGCTGTGACTGCTTGACACTCTGACTGTGTGGTCTATGTGATGTAGGTGTTGTGTTCTGAGGTGGTAGTTGTTTGGGTGTCTGCTTTGGTGGCCTCTGCTGTTTTGGTAGATTTTTGATCAGAGCCTCCGAGTATGTCTTTGTGTGTTTATGTGTATGATTTGAGGTTGTGATGGTATTATGTGAGACTGGGTCTATAGTGTGTGTGGTTACCTTCTCCTCCTGTCTGGTCTTGCCAGTCCTATGTTGAGAGAGCTCAGCCTCCAGTTTGGCCGTATAGTTGCATCTCTCACATGTATTTGTGTTTTGTGGGAGGAGGAGAAGGTTGTCTGTATACATGAGGCAATTGTAACATTGCCTCAATAATCCCAGGTTCACCAGCTGAGCAGGAGAGGATATTAGCAACTGATCCCTCGACATGCTAGAAGGAATAGACAGAAAAACTTAAAAAAAGGTTTTGGGGATGTGGGTGACCGAGAAATGGGGTTTGCTTTTTTTTGGGGTACTTTCTATAACAAGAGTGCTGTATCGAGGTGATAAGTACTGTAGGAGCAAGTGCTTAGCTATACGGATAGAGAATAGTCTACTTGGGAGTCAAGTAGAGATAATTTATACCTTTTCTGGTCATTAATGTGGTGCCTACAATGTTCTCTCCAGTGCGTGGGAAGCCAGTCACACTGGATACAGTCTTGGCTAGACTATTCCAAGCATCAGACTTGTACTGGCAACTGGTATAGTCCCACTGCAAAAGCTTTTGGCTGTGGCGCTTTAACAGGTCCAGTAAAGATTCTGGACTCCTGAAAAATCTATCTCTGTACCATAAATTGGATGGATGACATGTCTAATCAAAAAGCAGTGCAATAGCAAATAATGATTTCCCACCAATTCCTGTTATCACATTTACTGGTAGTGTGCAAACTCAAGCAATGATGCCAACTGCATTTGCACAATTTTAAGCTTAGAGCAACATTGTCAAATAGATAGAAAAGCAGTTTTAGAAAATGGAAAGTTAATCTGATACTTGAAATTAGTTTGAGGGGTGTGTGCTGCTTTAACTGTTAGGTGATTTAATTTTGCAGACATGCACTGGAGGTATAAATTTCATGACCTGACACATTTGCTTTGACTTTATGCACTGATAAAATTTATTTTTGCAGTTTGGGATTCAAACCTATGCATGAGGGATATAAATATGGGTAACAGACTGAGGTGTTAACTATGTATGTATGTGACCTGAGAAGGTCCTTGTATATACATTCATTTGTGTATGTGTCTTATTTAAGTGTGAAGACCATCCAAGTCCAGATAGCAGAATTATACTTACACAAACATAGCAGACAGTATAACCTCAGTCAAACATCTGCACCTTCACAACACAGTAATGGTGTCTTATCTCTCATAGGTATAATTCAGATCAGCTCCACTGTGTATAATTATGTATAAATTGTTATAAGTGATATTTAATATAATATAAAATCAAACAACAGTAAAAATGTCTAGAACTTCCTGTATTATAACCCAAGACCATGTGTATGGTAGCCGTACGCTTATACCTGTTGCCACAAGAATATTGAAATAACAATTGGATATTTTCCTGTTCATTACTATAAACTGAACTGTCACAAAAGTAAAAATATGTTGCACTTCCTGTACTAGAACCCAGAAACACCTGCATTACAGCCTTACAGTTACACCTGCTGCCACAGGACTAGTTAAATGACAGATGGATACTTCCATATTCATTATTAACTTCTGTGTGTTAACTGCTGCTCAGTGCCCACCACACAGTTGATACAATGCATTATTTTTGAAATTGTTGAGTGTCTGCTTCCTCTCTGAAGGTATTTGATGGCTGCAGGTGTTAGTGAAGCTTTCTAATTGCTGTGCAATGTTACTTAGTGATGCTGTGTGATGGAAAAAACTGCAACAATGTATCCTTTTTGACATTTAGAATATCTACTCCCTGTCTGCAGGTGTTCTTTCTGCTTACTGTGTGGCACCTTAGTCCAGGTTTGTTCACTGCTAAGTGTCTTGCAAATGGGATAAGCAAAGCTAAATATGACATTTGTTGTGTTTCTCCATTCCCCCTCTTTGCACCAAGTTATGCACCATGCAAATACTGGCATAAAAAAAGTAAAATTAGGAGAAAGGAAAAAAGAAATCTATTAAATAAGCAACACTACAACATTTATGTTGGTACACATTAAATATTTTTACACAGGTCTAGAATTGAACTTTCACTCCAATTAAACCTTCAAAACACTGTAAGGATGTCTTAACCCTTTTTGCCAGAGAAACAGCTTTGCAGCAGAGAATGAAAATCATTGTGCAAACAAGCAACTGCAACATCATCCACAGTATTAACAAAACATATGAAAGTTGTCCACTTCTGAGTTGTTTGTACATGTATTAATTTCAGATGTAGTGCACTGAATGATGACACCACCATTTATGACTATTGTTTGCAGAAATGCAGCTCTGTCATATCTCTCTGCATTTGTTGCTCATTCATCTTGTATCTGAGCAGTAATCTGACACATGCAATCTGTAAGGCATGCTGTATCATTGTCCTTAGAATGTGTGGGTATATTAAATGGAAATAATATACAGTTGTCAACAAATGAGGGGAGGTTGGTTGCCCTAACCTTTTGCTTAACTTCTTCCAGGACCATCCTCCATAGGAACCCTAGAATCATCTGCACATGGTAAGCCAAACATTGTTATGTCAGTACTGATGAGCAGTTCAAAGAAATATTTATTTTATCCATATGTGTTATATGTTTAACAGGGCTGTTGTGTGTATTGCTATACTGTCTGTAATGGTTTCACCACAGTTAGTTTATTAGCATATACTGGACTATAGTAGTGTAGGTATGAATTTCTTTTCTGTGTTTGTTGCTTATTATCATTAGTGATCCTGACTATAGAAGTGTAGGACTCTTATGACCTGATGTCAGAGTACCACAGACTCTGATGAAGATGGTGGCCAAACACAGCCACAATCAGGGGGTGCAGAGGTTGAATCTGACACTGAGGTTGACATTCAGCCATCCCCTGTAATTCCATCAGACACAGCCAGTAGGCCTAAACTAACCCAATCCAGTGAGCCCTCAGATATTGGACAGCAGAGGTTGAGACACTCAATTAGGGTAGTGTGGTCACTGTGGCTTTAGTGCCTGTTGACTCTGGCCATAGCCAATGTGTGGGTAAGGTGCCATGCAGGAGGGTTGCAAGGAGTGCTTGTTGGAGGTCTGCTATCCATCTTTCACTTGATTCAGATGTGTCTTCCCATGCCACTCGACTTATGTTTAGGGCCATCATGGAGTCACAGGCACATTCCAGTAGGTCCTCCAGAGAAATTCTTAGGGTTGTAGATGTGGCACAAGCTGACATTCATGACTGTCCCCACACACAACACCATGTGAAAGTGATTGCAACTGTGCTATATCCTTGCTTTCTATCTTTTGGATTTAGGGATACATAAGCTTTGTGTCTGATGCTCAGGGTGCATAGCTGACAGTGCTTAGTATATCTGAGTCTGTGATGTTTTGCTAATTATACTTTTTACATATTTTGGTCTTACAAAGTCAGACATTTGATAGAATCAAAACAGTTTTTACATCAGTATTTTTAAGAATCTTCAGAGGGTTATGAAGTCTGAAACTGAAATGTGTCTCATTAATTTCTAACATCTCTCTTTAATGATTTTCCAGTACAAAAGTATGAAGCCAAACTGAGGACATTTGGTGACCATCGGTAATTTTGAGAGGTATGAATGTGTGAATCTTTGATGCCTGAGGCCTATTACTTGATAGAGGAAATATGCATCCACATAAGTTTCTGCTGTCACATGTTGAAGTCATTGCTGTACAAATCACCCACCTTTTACTTACTTACATTACCGAGTAACAACATGCAAGGATATGCCATTCATTTGTATTATTGCACAGTTTTGTTTTAATAATCCAGGTTCAGCATTTACCTTGTAAATCCAGCAGTTGCTACAGTTTTAGTTCAGTTTTAGTTCGGGGCTGAGTCTGTCTGATGCTAGGAGTACAGAGCCATTACATGGGTAGGTAAAGTTTGGGAGTGTAGGCTGGCATCCATGTTACTATATGTATTTGTGTAGGATTAAGGTTTTATCCTCTTAGGTGGTGAGTGAGTGTGCTATGCATTGCCTCTTAGCCAATACAAGGGCATATTGAGCATGCCTACATCTGCCTACAGCCACAGCAGCTGTTGGTTCCTCCTCTGATTTCTCACCTGTGTGTGGTTTGGTGACCTTGCAATATGACTTCAAAGGCCCAAACACACACTCTATGATATTTCTGGTTTGAGGGTGTGCTTCATTATGGCGTTCTTCAGTGGGTGTGTGTGTGTATGTGCATTTCTGATGAGCATCATCAGCCATGGTTACATTGCATAACTTGCATCCCCCAGTAAATGACCCTGTGGGATATTACCCCTAGTGAATAACTGATATAGTTGGGAGGTGTGCCAGATATGTGAGTCGTAGTAACTGTCTGGGTTGCCAGGACACAGATTCATGATTATTACCTTAGCATTACACATGACTTGGCAGTTAATGAAGTCAAAGCTGTTTCTATTTATGTAGACCATTCCCTGTTCCTCAGTTGGTGGGTTGATTTCCAAATGTGTACAATCTATGGCACCCAATACTTCATGGTAGTGTGCTACAGGGCAGAACTCCTACATATTGGTGGTCTTGTCCTCAGGAGTACAGGGAAATATATGTGGTCACTGGCATGTTAGAGCATAGCATTCAGGAATTGATGGAGGATCCTAGATGTTGATGCCTGTGACACTCCCATCATGTCCCCTGTTGGTCTCTGAAAGGTTCCTGTATCTAAAATTCTAAGTGCTACACATACCTTTGTCTCCACTGGTATTGGTTGCCCTCTGTTTGTCCTGGGAATGAGTTGAGATGATAGAGTTTGCAGAGTTCCTGTAGTGTGTCTCCATCTACCTGTAGTGTTGTACAGTTTCCACCTCATGCAGATTGTGATAAGTTAAATGGGATCTGAAAACTCTTCTTCTGCTTGGCCATAGTCTATTAGCAACAGCAGCAGCAGCATAAATGTCAGTCTATTGTGCATACATATTTATTAAAGCAACAGCAGCCTCTAACATTCTTTCTGTGAAGACTGCTTTCTATGGCTGCATTCAGTAGGTTTTGGAATTTGCAGGGGAAACCAGCACTGAGTCTACACGGTTGCTTTATAGCTTGTTGAATAGCTTCTCCATCTTAGATTGGTCAATAAGCATAGAATTTAGATGCTTATGCTATAATTAGCATGCCACTCTGTTTATTATGATTGTGCAGTTTTACATACCATGTAGAGCCCCTTACTGAATAGAAAACAGTGTGCTATTGTGTGTGCATCACACAGAGATGAGAACACTCCCCAGGATTTAATAAAATCTGTGTAGGCACAGTGTCGATCCTACACGGAATGTATCTATGTATACAGCCACAGTTCTCCCTCGGCAACGCGCCATTCATATTAATGAAGGAGCGCTGCGGAGGGAGAGCTGAGGAACATGGATATTGAATCAGTGTAGGGAGAGGTGTAGATGAGTGTGAGGATCCCTTTAATGTTTCCCATCACTGTTGCAATGTTATGAAGTGTGTCAAATGTACAATGTCATTTTTATGATATTTTATGTTTTTTAAATGCATATTTGCATGTTGTGGCATGGAATGCAGCAATGCCAAGCTGTGCTCACATATAGAGAGCTGACACCTGCCAGACATCTAAAAATAGAAACTGGATGCAATTAACTATCAAAATACATTTTTTTTTCTTTTTTCTTTTTTATTTCAATTTGTGTTTGCACAGCGCAGAGTGCAGCATAGCCAAGTGGAGCTTATACATACATACTTGACACCTGCCAGACATCTAAAAATGGAAATCGAATGTAATTATTTATTTATTTATAGGTGTGTTTAAGTGTGTTTGCTCAGTGCTGCATGGTGCTCAGCAATGGTAACAGGTAGCCTAGTAGTATATGTGAAGGTATACTAGTTTTTATAACATCCAGCTAGCTACATTGGTAGAGTTACGGTCTTATGTGTAGTAGGTTCTGGGTTTGAGTCCATAACAGGCAGAATATGTCTGTAAATGAATGTAATATTTTTGTTTAATTTTATTAAACTACTGTGAATTTTGGCACTGCTGTGCTTTGCTAAGCACTGCTCAGTCATGCTAAGCAGTACATAAACATCCTAAAAGCTATCAATCTTTGTACAGTGCTAAGCCTAGCTAAAACCATGGTTCTGCAAGTTTTTGTGCTGCTTGGCTTCGCTTAGCTGGTTTGCATGCTGCAAAGTGACGTGGCACTTTTTTGAATGTTGCTCAATGATGTGTAAGGGTGGGAAAATGGCCTATATTAAGCCCAATAGGTGGGAATTCTGCATCATTCGCTGGAGTTAAATCAACTGTTGTTATGGCTGGCAGTGATGGTGAAGCTGTGTGCTTCTGGATACAGAGGTGGGGTATTCAGGAGTCCAGGGTCATGGTTGGGCTCCTTGTTAAAAACCATGAACTCAGGCTTATGCAGAGCAGATTCCAGGTGGCAGCATGTAAGATGGAGGCCTGGAACCATTTGGCAAGGGAACTCACCAGTGTTACTGGTATCCCCCACACAGGTGAGCAGTGTCATCACCATTATGATGACCTGAACTGGAGAAAGAGGGGAACCTTGGGCACCTGGGTCCAAGAGGCAAGAGCAGGGAATGCTCCACAAATATGTAAGTACTTTTTCCTCTGTTTTACCAATATGCAAGCTGAATGTCTGCAAAACTGGCATGCATAATGGTGTGTTTCTCTCCTAACAACTGCAGTTGAGAGGGCTTGCAATGTTGAGTCTCAATGCCAGGCACCTTTCCAGATTACACTGTGAGTGTGGTAAGTATGGATTTAGTTTGCTAACTGTAGTGCAATAAGCAAGAAAGACTAAAGCATTTACTGCAATTAAGTATACTCAAGAAAAACTGTAGTGCAATAAATGGGCAAGTAGACCTGTAGTGCAATAAATGGGAAATTAGAGATGTAGTGTGATACATAAACAATAACAACTGACAATAAACAATACCAATAACAGTTAGCAAAATGGTGTTCAGCAGAATTGTGCTGTCATAACCATGGCAGTAGAGCTGTATGCATTGCTTGCCTATTGCTGCAGTCAATTGTAACATTGTAATAGCTGTAAAATGCAAAAGTAATGGGCTACAAATTATATTGCTTAACTCATAGTACTGTCCAAGGCTGTCTCCAGGCCAGTATCGGTCACATAATACTCTCTGTTCCTTCTACTTCAGGTAATAAAAGTATATGGGTGAGGTAGCCCACTCCATGGGCAGATATTGTGTGTGCACTTCACAGATATTTCAAAGCAATAACAGTACAAAATGTTCACCAGCATTGTTGATACTAAAATAAAGCTGTTTTAATAAATGTAGTATGGTTGTATTCCATGCATGTATGTTCCACTGTCAATGCAGTCAATTATAACACTGTAATAGTTTAAGAATGCAAAAAGAATATCCTGTAACTTGTATTGCTCAACTCATAGTATGGGTCAAAGTTATTTCCAGCACACTTATCAGTTACGCAATGCTCACATTTTCTCTCTCCCCAGGAACAAAAGGTATATGAGTGAGATAGCCCATGTTATGATCACATATTGTGTTTAGATTTCACAGAGTTTTAAAATCAATAACGTGTTTACCAGCATTGCTGATTCATAAATAAGTCTGCCTACTTCCAGTATGGCTGCATTTCTTCTATGCCTGTACTAAGTTGTTGCAGTCAATTATTATATTATTTGCAGATGTCCCCTGAAGTTACAGGTATTGGGTTCTATTCCCATGCTTGGCAGCTAAGGCATGATGGCTGTCTTGTTTATGAACTGCACACAAACATGCCTCTCATGGGTCACGATTTCTCATACTGTAATTAATATTGTGTAATCCATCTGTCACAGGATTACCACAGAAATGATTACCTGGAATGCAAAGTATTACTAAATCTGCTTACAGAACACCTTAATAGTTATATACGTCCATATGATGTGCAAGTGTTCTGTCTAGTTGTGTGCCTGCATTTGTTATTGCTTGGCCCATACTGTCCCATGCAAACAACTTGAGAGGTATGTACGTGCTACATCACCTATACGAGACTTGTAGTCACTGTACACAAAACTGATAATACATACCTGTAGAGTTAATATTACCACTATTTTCAGGGATGTAATCTGCAATGTCAATAATGGACTGTTTTTCTCTCTCTCCCCACCCCTTAGCTGCATGTATTGAATGTTATGTATTATTATGGTTTACTATTAACATATTTTGTTAAAATAACTATATTTTGGGAAATATGGTTTATTATTTTTATGTATTATACTTTCATATTGACATATCTTGTTAACTTAACCATTCTGTTGGCCTTATGTGGTTTATTATTATGTGCTATGTTTTCATATTAACATATCTTGTTGACTTAACCGTGTGGTTGCCTGCATGCTTTAACTGTTACTGACATGCTGTTAATTTACTGACTGTTCTGTTATTTCATGTTGTGTCATACATAATATACATTGCTATGTATTTGCATTAATTAATATGATGTTCCATGCTGTTAATACTACCAATGATTTGTTCATAACTAACCTCAACTTATTGCTATACCTCAGTTACCACAGCATGTCAAGGTAGGCCATTTCCAGCTGATCCCCCTACCTTGTCTCAATTGGCTGTGGCACCGGGTCCCAGCACATCTGGGATGCAGAACAGTGATGGCTCCTCTGCTGCCCCTGCAATACCTGGAGCATTAGGTAGTGCTGCCGCATGGGATGGAGACAGATCCCCCTCTGGGAGTGGTGGCAGAGAGGAAGTTGTCACCTGAGCTGAGCTGCTGGTTTTGGTGCACAGGATAGACCACCATGGCTATGACTACCACCTGCACTGGATTGAGGACATGCTGGCTAACCTGGTGAGGCAGCCTCACCCCAGTGCCCAGCCTCCAGCACTGTCACCACTGAGGCAGTGAAGGAGCACTGCTGACAGTCCCGTGGGTGGAGATATGAGTCATGCTGCTGCCATCTGGAGGCTCATGGGACTTGAATTCAAAAACAGGCTCCCTATCCAAGGTGTTTATCCCCCTCATGTGTCACACACTGCCCCTTTCTGCTGTCTTGTCTGTTTGCAAATGCATCCTCACCTACCTTCTAACCAGTGTGAGTAAAGAGAAAGTTATGGTCAGTTGCTTATCAGGGACTAGGATCCACCACATGCATGAACTCAGTTCATTGGACCACAATTACCATTATGACTCAATCATAGTCCATGTGGGAGTAGATGACCTGTGATGTACCTCCCTAGACTATATGAAGAGAGACATCATGGGGTTCTTGGAATATATGTCTCAGCCTGGTATGAGCCTAGCACTGAGCAGCATTTTACCTTCTCCAAGTACAATATGAACAAAAGATTGACTTTAATAACTGGCTTAGTTTCTGGTGTCATTCTAAGGGGGTGCAATATTTGTCAGCATTGAAGGAGGTGGTCAACAGACCATGCTGCTTTGTCGGGGATGGTCTGCACCTCTCCCCTTTAGGCTTTTGAATATTAGCTAAAACATTTTCTTCCCCCATAGTGCCTTTTTAGGCAATACCAAATTGAAAGTTCTTCTGACATAGCAAATCAAAACCAAGAAAATCTAAAGGTATTACTGCCCAATGCTAGGAGTCTAAACAAAAATCTCCACTCTCTAGAAGCTCTGTTTACCCTATTGAATACTGATGTCTGTGCTGTCACTGAGATATAGTTTAAAGCTACAGAGAGCATACCAACATTGCAAGGTTATAATGCCTTCCACATATTTAGGCCAGCTACACAGGCTGGGTCCTGTAACTAGTCTAGTCCAGATACAGATTTGCTGTATCCAGGACTGTTTGTAAGCTTCTGAGCCCCCACACAAGCATTTCTGTGTTGGAGGGAAGCCTTCTAGCTTATCAGTAGGAGTGGTAAGCACTGTGTAGCCTATCTACCACAACAGGAGTGGTTTCTGGCCCAGAAACTGTAGTATATTGTCTGTCTGGGCAATTTTTCCATCTCTTTCAACTTTCTGGTTTAAAAGCCCGCGTTTGCGCTTTTCCCTCCTTACCTGCAACTAGGCTAGTTAAGATACAGATTTGCTGTATCCAGGACTGTATGTAAGTTTTGGAGCCCACCAAGCCTTTCTGTGTTGGGGGGAAGCCTTCTAGCTTATCAATGGGAGTGGTAAGCACTAAGTAACTATCTACCACAAGAGGAGTGGTTTCTGGCCCAGAGATTGTAGTTTATTAGCCGTTTGGGCAGTTTTTTCATCTCTTTCAACTTTCTGGTTTAAAAGTCCATGTTTGCACTTGTTTCCCACCGTTCCTGTAACTAATCTAGTCCAGATATAGATTTTCTGTATCCAGGACTGTTTGTAACCTTCTGAGCAGTGCCAAAGTCTGCTCTTCAATTTTTCCCTTAGATCTACTAGTTCTCTCCTCTCGTGCACTTTTACTAGCTTATTAGTCTAGCACTTTGCCAGACTTCTAGTAGCAATTATTGTACCACACAAAAGTGCTACCAGCACTAAATGTTCTACAAGGAAACAGCTCCAGTACTTATTATTAATGCCAACCCCTCCAGGCATGTCGAAAGGTCAGTTCCATGTGCATTCTCCTATTAACCTGGTGAACTTGGGCATCCTGAGGCAATGTAGCAACTGCCTTATGTACACTGACAACCCTCTCCTCTTAGCTCCCAACACTTAGACTTGTGAGAGATGCACTTATATATCCAAATTGGAAGCCACGCACTCTCCAGCCAAGACCGGAATAGCTGGTCAAGAGGAGAAGGTCAAGACTTGCACCACACCACATAGAACACATAACCCTCCAGAACACACACCGACACTGCCTTCACATAAAAACAAAAACTGAACACCCACCTTCATGGAGGCTCTCAGTAAAAATCTACCCAAACAGCAGAGACCTCCAAGGCAGAAATGCACTCAACCACCACAACACAACACTAATCACAAGACACATAACTCTCCTAAACAGCGTGCCACACAACCAAAGCCCCTAAGGCAAAACAGCATGCCCAACACACTAGTCATAGGTGACTTGATAGTGAGGCACACTGATATCCCACTCACTAGGTTGAATAAGGAGAAAGTAACAGTCAGCTGCCTGTTAGGCGCAATGATCCACCACATAGCGCACGCACTCGGATCCATCAACAACAGGTACAAATATGACTCTGTCATTGTACATGTGGGTGTGACTAATCTGAGACATACCTCCCTAGGCTACATGAAAAGAAACATGGAGGAGCTCTTGGATTATGTAGCCAGGGGGGTATGACACTAGCCCGGAGCAGCATCCTACCATCACCCAGAATGAAACAACAGTACAAGCAGAAAATTATTGATTTCAACAATTGGCTAAGTTTCTGGTGTTATTCGAATGGGATCCAGTATCTGTCTGCCTGGAATGACATGACTGACAGACCTCGATGCTTTGCCAGAGATGGCCTGCATCTGTCAACCCTCAGCTTCCGGATACTGGCCAAGTCTCTTGCCACCCTATAGTGCCTTTTTTAGGCGGTGTTCCAAAGACCAAATTACCACTGTAACAGCTACAAACAAATGCAATCTGAGGGTCATGCTGCTCAACACTAGAAGTATAAATCTCAAAATGCACTCACTCAAAGCACTCCTTAAAATGGAGAACATTGACATTTGTGCCGTAACAGAGACCTGGTTCAAGACAGCAGATAGCACCCCTGGACTACCAGGCTATAACTCATTCCACACCTTTCGGCTCAAGAACTTGGACCGAAGCTACAAAGGCAGTGGTGTTTCCATATTCATAAAGGATGCACACAGCTCCAGACTAGTAGCCCAACATAATGCATTTGATATATTTCAGGTGCAACTAACATTGGCTAAGCCAGTGATTCAGGTTGTAGTCTGCTATAGGTCCCCAACTATGTCCCAAGACTCACACTCCATGTTCCTAAGCTCCCTGGAGAATATTAGGGTCCAACCTAACACTCTCATACTGGGTGACTTCAACTACCCCTCCATTAACTGGGAAAACTACTCATATACCAATACACTTGGCCAATATTTCCAGGAATTCATTAATTCCAGTACACTGGACCAGCTCATTCTTACCCCCAGCAACATCCTTGACCTGGTCATTACTAACACGGGCGACCATTGCTCTACGCCAATAGTCAACTCCTCCCTGGTTAGATCTGACCACAACCTAATCACCTTGGAAATCCACATCCCTCCCACCCCCCAGCAAAGGTAACCACCATGAAAAACTTCTCCAAAGCTAACATTAGGCTCCTAAAAACAGAGGTGGCTAACTTCACGGCACCCATGCAAATGGGGATCACTTGCATGACCGCCGAATCATACACCAATGCACTGTACAAACATGTGCACAGATGCATGGATCTTGCCATACCCAACAGAACCAAGACGCTCTCTTCCAAAAAAGGAAGCCAATCTGGTGGTCCCCTGCCATAAACAAACTCTACAACAGAAGGAGGAAACTGATGTGGAATAAGGTGAAGTCTCAAGAATGGAAAAACTCCCTTATCAGCCTGAAGAAAAAGTTGAGATCCCTCATCAAATCCTCTAAAGCTAGCTATGAAAATAGAATTTCAGCAGATACTAAAGAAAGCCACAAGGCCTTCTATAGTTATGTAAAGAATCTCCACGGCAATACCCAGAATTGCTCTGAGCTACTGCACAATGGTGCATCCTATACCAAGCCAATAGATATTGCCAATATACTGACTGACAGATTCAGTGCCAACTTTACCCCCCCCCAAGGGACCAGTTACAATACCAGTAGATTGCCAGACACCCAGAATTACTGCTGCACAGGTTAAAACAGCACTGTCCAAGGCCATGAATACAGCTTCTATGGGACCTGGCAATATCCTTGGCTGTGTTCTACATGAACTACAGAGTGAACTGGCACCTCACCAGTGTGCCCTGTTCAATCACAGCCTCACCTTAGGATTTGTCCCTACTGAATGGAGCACTGCTACAGTCATCCCTCTCCACAAAGGAGGAGCAACTACAGACCTTGGGAACTATCGCCCCATTAGCCTGGCAAGTCTGATATGCAAAGCTATGAAATGGATCATCATGGACCTAATAAACAAGGATATAGGGAATCTCCAAACTCTGGATCCCACACAGTTTGGTTTTGTGAGGGGTAGATCATGCCTGCTCAACTTGGTTAACTTCTTTGAGTCGGTCACCAGAGCTGTGAATGAAGGCAAGGTGATTCATACAGTCTACCTTGATCTGGCCAAGGCCTTTGATACCATTCCCCACTAGGCATTAACCACTATATCACTAGGTGGTTTGCAAACTGGCTCATAGGTAGAATCCACAGTGTGAAAGTAGCTGACTCCAAGTCAGACTGCCGACCAGTCACTAGTGGAGTCCCACAGGGTTCGGTCCTGGCTCCTCTCCTGTTTGGTATCTACTTCTCTGAAGTCCAGGCCAACACGAAGGAACTCTGGATGACAAAGTTCACAGATGATCACAAGTTGGGAGCTATTATTAACTCCCCAAGTGATGTTGACATCCTTTAGAAAGGCCTCACTGAGACCAATGACTGGTGTCAGAACTATGGCCTTAAGCTCAATGCCAAAAAATGTGTCGTCATCCCCTTTGGGAAAAACCTGGTTCCCATGAATTACCACATCTATGGGAGTCCACTGAATACAGAAGGTGTTATAAGAGATCTGGGAACACAGGTTGACAGCAACCTCTCTTTTGACAACCACATTTCCACTGTGGTCAGAAAGTTCTTCTATGTAGCACATTTTTTACTAAGGGTTTTGCATCCAGGAAGAAAGAGGTCATTGTCTCCCTCTACTCTTCCCTCATTCGGCCAGTCATTGAGTACAATGCCCCATTTGGCATGTACCTCACAAGACACCTGTAACAACTGGAGAGGGCACAAAAGTACCTCACAAAGAGGATCCTAGGCCTTAAAATTTGTCCTATATGGACCGGCTAAAAAAACTCCAACTATTCTCTGTCTCATATCACCTACTTAGAGGCGATCTCTGCTTGACTTACAAAGCCATGTCTGACACAGAGCTGTTAGAAATGTTGCATCTAAAGAAATACCAATCCCTCCACACCACACGCTCCAGAGACCTCAACCTCATTACCACAATCAACAGAACATGCTGGCGGGACAGGTTCATAACCCAGAGATTGCTATGGAATAGCCTGTCACAAGTGGCGTCCCACAAGGCTCAGTCCTGGGCCCTCTCCTGTTCGGCATCTACTTTTCAGAAGTACAAGCAAACACAGGAGGATTATGGCTGACAAAATTTGCAGATGACTGCAAACTGGGCGCCATAGTTGAGAACACATCTGACACAGATATCCTCCAGAAGGGTCTTATAGAAATGGAAAACTGGTGCCAGAACCATGGCCTAAAGTTAAACGCCAAAAAATGCATAGTCATACCCTTCGGCAAAAACAAGGTTACCCCTAGCTACCATATAGGCGGCAACCCACTAAGCACAGAAGAGGTTATTAGGGATCTGGGTACCCAGGTTGACAGTAACCTTTCATTTGATGCTCACGTTGCCAAAGTAGTTAGGAAGACCTTCTACATTGCCCACCTGATCATGAAGGGATTCACATCTAGATCAAGGGAAGTCATCATCCCCCTGTACTCATCACTCATCAGGCCAATGATTGAGTACAATGCCCCATTCGGAATGTATCTGACACGACACCTGAAGCAACTGGAAAGGCCCCAAAAGTTCCTCATCAAAAGGATAAAGGGTCTCAAAAATATGTCCTATGATGCCCGACTGAAGGAACTTCAGCTCTACTCAGTCACTTACCGTCTGCTCAGAGGTGACCTGTGCCTGACATACAAGGCCATGTCCAACCCAGAATTGATGAACATGCTTCACCTCAAAAAATCTAGATCCATCAGAACTACAAGGGCAGGAGACTTAAACCTTGACACGGTTATTAATAGGACGTGCTGGAGGGACAGATTCATCACCCAGAGACTCCCTATGCTGTGGAACAAAATCCCGGTACATGTGAGGCAGAGCACCTCGCTGGCTTTGTTCATGAGAAATCTTGACCAATGGATGGGAGGTCGCAGATATACCCCAGGGATTATCTCAGTGTCACTGCTGGACAGAGGCACAGCAAAATAATGGGCATAGTATCCTCCAAACTAAAGGGGTGGCGAAAGCCACAAAACTCTGGCTAGGCTTATAAATGCCCTTGGGCAGATAGCCTAGTATGAACCTATGAACCTATGAACCTATAATAGACTTCCCATACATGTCAAGCACAGCACCTCTATGGCCCTCTTCAAGAGAAATCTTGATGAGTGGATGGGAAATAGAAAATTCACCCCAGGGATCACTCCAGTGGCTTTACTCAACAGAGGCACTGGGAACTAAGATTGGGTGGCACGATGCCAGGTAAACCTATGGGCTAGGCTTGTAAAGGCCCCAGGGCCATTAGCCTAGTACACACCTATGAACCTATGAACCTATGAGGGGTGTCTATTTACATCAAAAGTAAATATATTTCAAAGCTGGTCAAACAGTACAATGTACTTGAGCTAATCAATTTTCAAATCACCATAGGTAAAATCCAATATCACTTCCTTGCAAGTTACAGGTCCCCCTCTATGACCCAAGAAACCCACACCATGTAATTAAACTTATTAGAAACACTAACCCTCCAACCCAACACTATATTCATGGGTGACTTTAATTACTGCACTATTAACTGTGAATCCTATATGACACCAAATGTACATGTACAGAGATTCCTGGATTTTGTAAACACAAACTCCCTGGACCAAGTATTCAATACACCAACCAGGGGTGCAACCATACTGGATCTGGTCCTCACTAATATGGGAGACTGCTGCACATCCCCTACTGTAATCCCTTACCTGGTAAGGGCAGACCACAAAATGGTCTCTGTTGAAGTAAAAATAAAACCTGGATCCCCAGCCAAACTTGGAATATTCAGAAACTATACTAAGGCTAACCTTCTGCTATTAACTAAGAACCTGGCAAAATTTCAAGCACCCATAAACCCTGACAACATTTCTGCCTATACAGAACTGTTCACAGAAACCCTGTACAAGCATGTTAATAGCTGCATAGAGGCAGCTGTACCCACCAGAAATAAGTGCATAATTAACTGAGAAAACAAACCACCCTGGTGGAATCACAAAATCAATCAGCTGTATAACAGGAGGAAGAAAATCACGGCAAAAATTATGAGGTGCAGCACCTAGCAGGATAAAAGCACTCTCATCACACTAAACAATCAACTCTGAGGTCAGATAAAGTCCACCAAAGACAAAGTTGAGGTACATTTGGCCTCCTAGGCCAAGAACAATCACAAAGTATTATTTAGATATGTCGGCAACCTCAAAGGCAATACACAGTTGTGTGCAGAGCTCATTGTAAATGCAGCCACCTATACTGAGCCAGAAGATATAGCAAACCTCCTGGCTGATAAATTCAGCTCCAAATTTACCTCTTTCTCCCCTTCAACCTTCTCTCAGGAAATATCAATTATAACTCCCTCTACTATAACTAGGAAACAGGTCCTTAATGCTCTCTCTAAGACCAAGAACACTGCATCAATGGCCCCAGACAATATCCCAGGATGCCTTCTAAAGAGTATGAAACATGACCTCTCAGGGCCTCTGGAATTATTATTTAACTTTAGCCTCCAAACAGGCTTTTTTGTCTCATGAATGCAGAAAGGCAACAGTCATCCCTCTGCACAAAGGTGGGCCATCTGCATACCCTGAAAACTACAGACCCATAAGTCTCACTAGTCTTCTATGTAAAGTCATGGAAAGAATTATCATGGAGATGATCAATAAAGATATAGTAAAGCTACATATACTGGACCCAACCCAGTTTGATTTCGTCAAGTGCAGATCATGCTTATGCAATCTGATGAACTTCTTTGAGAAAGTCACCAAAGCAATGGATGAGGACAAAATCATTCACGCTGCCTACTTTGACCTGGCCAAGGCATTTGACACAATACCCCACTCGGGCATTGTTGACAAACTCAAGAGGTTCGATACAAACCTGTATGTCACCCAGTGGTTAGTCAACTGGATCACAGACAGGACCCAGGAAATTAGAACTGGGGAGTCCACTTCTACAAAGAGGCCAGTCGCAAGTGGAGTCCCTCAGGGATCAGTCCTTGGACTGCTCCTTTTTGGCATTTGCTTCTCAGAAGTCAAGGCCAATGTCAGTAGTCTCTGTCTGACTAAATTTGCAGATGATTGCAAATTAGGACCTGTCATTGAATCTCACACTGACACAAATGTTCTCCGGGCAGGGCTGACACAGACAAACAACTGGTGACAAAGCCATGGCCTAACACTAAATGCCAGGTTCTTGGGAAGTCATCCATCTCTGGTAACTATCACATTGACAGCACACCCCCTTAGAGATGACCCAGTGGTCAGGGACTCAGGGACACACATAGATAGTAATCTAGCCTTTGATCATCATGTGTCTGCAGTAGTGAGGAAATCATTCTACGTTGCACAACTTATAAACCAAGGTATGTCATCTAAGTCCAAGCAGGTTATTGTTCCACTGTATTCGGCATTCATCAGACCTGTCACTGAGTACAGTGCCCCCTTTGGTATGTACCTAACCAGGCATATCCAACAATTGGAGTGTCCATAGAGGTTGCTCACTAAAAGAATACAGGGTGTAAGTAAAATGTCCTATGCAGACTGCCTCAAGGCCCTATCCCTGTATTCTGTATCCTGCAGGCTTTTCAGGGGAGATCTATGCCTGGCATAAAGGGCATTATTAGACCCCACTCTGATGGACCTCCTGCATCTCCACAAAACAAACAGTTGCAGAATTACCCATTATAAAGACTTAAACCTTGCATGTGATATAAATAGGATTTGCTGGAGAGATAGGCATGTATCCCAGAGACAACCCCATCTATGGAATAGGCTCCCAATCCATGTGAAGCAGAGTTCCTCCCTAACCCAATTCAAGTGCAACTTGGACAATTGGATGGAAAAATCCGTAAATTCATCTCTGGTTTGGCACCTATGTCTCTAATGGACCCAGGTAACCTGTAAATGGTTCATCTAATCCCAGGCCCATGCTTACCCTTACCAAGGGTATCAGAACTTGTCAGAGGTTTGGGATGCATGGCTAGGCTTAAAAAGGCCCTTGTGTTGATGTCCCTTCTTCAACATTCCACCGTCACCTTAAAAAAAAAAATGGGCACTCGCCCCCCCCCTAAAATATATAATCTCATACATAGCTCTACATTTTGCACACGTGTCCATTGGACACATGTAATTTGGTCCAGTTGGGTTGACAATGCAGTTATGTTATCCTCACCCCTCTCTCTGGGGTTTGAGAGTCCAAATTCATCTACAAATTCTGCCATAGTGCACGATTGTTGCTGTACAAAAAATGGATAGCTATGGTTCTTTCCTATACCCTTCCTGCACATCCCTCCCTGCCTTTCACTATGTTTCCCCCCCTGCTTGCCCTCATTTCACCACTTTCCTATCTCACTTTTTTCTTTATATGTTTTACTGTGGAGAAGCATGATGTGCCAGTTCACACAGCTTTGCTAAGCTCAGTTAAATAGAGGTATAATGACTATATGTGTTTATACAGACACATGTACAAAATAAGCAACTCTGCCATGTTTCGAACCTGAGCCCATCACACCTGCAGCACACTGCATTAACCCACCACACTACAAAGCTCTTAATTAAAATGTGTTTTTAAAAAATGTAGTAATTGCCAATTGCAGTAATTAGGTGTGTTTTAGCAGAGCTGCTCACCGTGCCTCACTGTGCAAACTGGAATAAAAAGTAATGGAAAAAATGGGAGTGTAACCTTGGACTCTGGTGGAATAGTACACCACTAGACAGCCAAAGACATAATAATGGATGTAACTGAGGCTTGTGATAGCAGGTAAATGTGCCCTTTTATCAGCAGCATGTAGAAAGTCACCTGCTAAGGCATTCTTGGCAAAATACATGTTCAACTGGGGCTCTAGTGCAGAAATACATCCATATAAAGCCATGCACATATTAATGGATGTAGAAAATGTTTGTCACAGCCTATATGTGTGCACATATATCTTGCAAATACACCTGCTGTAGCAGTGACTCAGCAGCTCATTCTTTTAAATGCCTTGTGTATGGTACATTTTGCCATACACAGTCCTGGGTTCAAATCCAGTGTTGTGTTGCATTTGAATTACATTATTGTGAAGACAGCAATTAATGAATGACTCATGTACTAATTACCCACACAAAGCATTGCAAATTAAATAACTGCTTTTCAGTGCTGGAAGTCACAGGCCTGCGGGTAGGGAGACACTTCACATATCCATATAGCATTACTATAGGGTCTATATTATAAAAGTGAATGCTTAACATAGTGAACGCTGTATAATCGACCCCCCAAAAAATGAAAACACAAAACTCCGAACAAACAGAACAGTGATTTTTTTCTCCCAATGAAAAAAAATTGCTGGTCTGCAAAAAAAAACAAAAACATGAAATAAAGTGGGGGGCTTCACGCCCCCCCCCACCCCCTACTTAAATATACCAACTCCAAGATCGCACCACAGGGGAGGAAATGGCAAAGGCCCGAAAATGGCCCAGTGATTTTTTTCACTGGGGAAAAAAACGTTGTTCCATGTCTTTGGGATTTTGCCATTTTGACATTTAGCTGTCGATTAAACAGCATTTGCTATATTAGGTGTTTGCTTACTTAATAGGGAACCTTACTATATGTCACCTAGTACTCCTAATACTCTGTTATTGACACAGTTGCCTAACATATGTATCTTAAACACATGCCTTAACTGGAGTCTAAAGGGCACCGTGCCTCTGCATCTACAACAAGGCTGATACAGCTGACACAGATACACCTACAGCTTGTTGTCCTCCAAAGTGTTCATACTCTCTGTCTATGTCTGTTACCTGCAGCAGCAGCTGCAGCCTATGGTACACACAGCTCTATGTGAAGGTTTCTGCTAAGAGACCTACGCTCTGCGACGATGTAGTCTCCTCACCCCAGTAATGTCTATCTCAACAGCTAAGAAAGGGGACCTGGTCTACATAAAGGCCTTATATATTGCACAGTGGTTGCATTTCATTGGCAAATGATAGTGCAATTCAGCTATTTTAGCTACAATTAGGATATCAGAGCCACAGATTGGTTTAGAGGCAATTACCTGCTAATGAGAAGCATGTTAAAATGCAAGCAGCTGGCTATGGGGAAACATTCTGAATGAGACTTTCCTCACACAGAGCATGCCTTTGCAAAACATTACTAGTAGCACATTTCAACAGAGGAGTACTGCACTCCACCAGTTATGTATTTTTTTTTGTGTATAACAGGATGCAGATGGGAGGACATAGGTAGGAAGAATAGGGATTACAGCAGAAAGCCTTCTTAGACCTGTGGTAATGACATGTCATTGATATCCTGCTGTCTTACACCTACAGGAGACGTATAATACTTCAAGGTGGCATTGTCTATTGTCATTGTGGCACACTGGTGTTGTTGGACTGTCCTTTTATAGTGGTTCTAATAGCACACTCTGTCTGGCACTGGTCTTATGACATATTATTGGGTGGTTGGCCTTAGGGGACACACCACAGTAGAATCCATAGGACATATTATCTACACTGTGTATTGGTGTACCATGGCACCTGTGTGGCTGCTACAGTTGTACAATATGCCTGGGTGATGACATGGCAAGGGTGCCATTGCACACAATGATAGGTGTGCTGGCTGCCACATTCAGTACAGAAGTGATACTGTGAGCTTTACACCCAAAACCTGTCGGTATAGGTGGTACAACAGTGAATGCATCTCCACATCCTAAGGTGTGTTTTAGCAGAGCTGCTCACCGTGCCTCACTGTGCAAACTGGAATAAAAAGTAATGGAAAAAATGGGAGTGTAACCTTGGACTCTGGTGGAATAGTACTGTCAACTGGTACAGTACGGTATTTCCATACCTTCATGTGTAATGGCTCAAATGTGTGTGTTGTGAGGACACTACAATATTGTCCCTGGTAGGTTGCACATCAGTCCCAACATGTGATGTACATACTCAGGGGTGAAAAGTGGGCACACAGAACTGGCTACACAGGTTTACACCTAATGTGCCTTAGATCACCATGTCTTTACAGTGGTATGGCAGGAATCATTATGGCATAGCTGAGGCCACAGTCACCAGTAGGTGACATACACATAACCTCCACATACTCTTCCCTCAGCATGCCAATATCTGAGTGCAATGGACATTTGTTGATGTACCTTTCCAAGCTGTACTGGCACTTGCACACAACAGTATGGTCCCTCACAAGGTCACGTCACATCTTCAGTATGTGCTCACTGCTGATCATCTGCAATGAATGTCATTGCTGTCTGTGGCATATAGACTACTCAGAGGTAATCTGTGCCTTGCATACAGGAGAAGGTGTGACCCTGCTGGCGTGCATATGCTGCCTATCTGTAGGAAGCATAGTAAATGGATGACCTGCTATAAGGACATTAACCTACTATGTGACATTAGGACTACATGCTTGTGGGAGGCATTTGTCTAGCAGACTTAAACACACCCTTGAAACAGACTCTGTCTAATGTTACACAGAGTATCTCAGTGCACCTCAACATATGCCTTCTGTATGACTGCCTGGGTGACCGTCATCGCAACACACAGCATCTGCCTGAATCCCTTTTGGACTAGGGCAATATGTGCTGATCCTGTACCGAGGGGTATAAAGATGTCACTGATTATGATGGCTGTATGGCCATTATGCTAGTTAAGTTCACATGTCCTATGGCTCCTTAAGATGTTGTAAAATGCTGTAACAACCTCTCACACAAACATGACCACATTCAGGCTAACACCATTTCCACTCACTGCATAAAGGACATGCCAAGGCACACATGTAGGGCAAGTTGGCTGTATATAGATCTGAATACTTACCTATGTACTGGTACACACTGCAGATCACAGTACCCGATGCATGCAACACACCTCATGTCTGCTAGTACTATCAGTTTAGAACATATAATGCTTGTTGATATCAGTAGCCCTTGTTATGGTCAGTCATTTGGGGGGGGGGTCACATCACCCACTACATATAAAATAATACTAAACCCTACTTATGTCTAAGTTACAAAGGTTATCACACTTGTGCTATATGGACCAAGCTAGGCAGCATGAGATTAGAACCCCTACCTATCTAGTTTTATATGCTATAGCTCATAGTGCTTATTGTATGCACCACAGCAATTGTATGCTGTTGGATGATCAACCATGGGTCTTAAGATGGATGACATAATCAGGCCTTGAGAAGAGGGCAGTTTGGAAGCTGCTAGCTAGTTACAGGGCCAAACAGTGCATAACCATTGCAGGTGGATTGCCCATGAGGGCATGCCCATTGTGCACACACACAGTCACACACATCAAGAAGGCTGGAGTGATATTAGAACCCCTACCTACCTAGTCTTATACACTATAGCTCACAGTACTTATTGCATGGACTACAGATTACGTCTTCTGTATGTGTGATTGCAGGCACAGTACTGGATTACACAAACTAGGCTTGTGTTGCACAGCATGTGTGGCCTGCAGAGTGATATTTCTTCATATTGTTATCTGCATCTAGTGTCTTAGCAGTGAGATAACTATTATCCTTGCTATGTGTGTACAGTTACCAATATGGCCATATGTGACTGATTGCAGTTAGATAGGCAAAAGTGTGGCCAGGGACATTGTGCCCTGTCCATGTATGTTTTGACAACATTATACATTACACCACTTGCTCACCTGTGTCTGTCTACATGGTGACATCCAGCAGGCACAAGGATCTGTAGGTGAGTGGAATATGTACTGTTGCACCCTTAGTTTGGTTCTTTTGAGCAACTGTATGGATGTGTGAGTGCAGATTTACTTACCATTAATAGGGTATGTGGGACAATACATAAATTCACACATATATCTGTCTATAACAGGAATGTTTCTATAAATGTAGCTGTGTGTTTGTATATGTATATGTGTTATGCAGATATATGTGGAGAGTCTATGTATCACTGTAATATATATAGCTATACATATCGGTATATATGTATATACTGATATGTATACGTATATGTCTGTATATGCAGACGTATTTACATATTGCAGGTCATTTTGATGATGAGACAACAGCACTGCGCTCATTTTAACTAAGTGTAGGAATATGCCCAGTGGGACTGTCAGTACTTACAAGGTGACTCCAGGCCAGACCTATCTGAACTCCATTGTGGGATTTTGTGTGTTGCAGACATTCCCAGCTGCACCTGTTTCTGCAGTACTGCACTTACCTCAAATTGTCCATGGCATTTCTCAGCTGTCTGCTGTACTTAATATGTGACTGATGTTCATACTGTTACTCCACACACAGACAGTCTGCGTAATGCTCAAGTGTACAGATTTTGACAGAATGTCCAGAATTTTGCCTCATATTTCTGGTCTGTTCCTCATACATTTGTGGTGTTCTGATAAATTATTGCAAATTGAAGTCACTGAATAATATTAACTATAGACAAACATTTGAGTGTCAGACTTTATATCCTTCAGATATTCTGTAATAATGCAACTCAATGTCATACTAGCAACTTTCTAGGTTAATCAGAATAATGTGTACTGTCTATTTTGGGCCTTTGTTCCCCATTCTTTCTGGCTTGGTCCAGATTTCTTGCACTAATAGATTGAGAGGTATGACAGTCTATAGAAACACTAGCATACTAATATCTCACATGCAAAAGCTGTGTATACTGCCAGATTCGAACCGTCAACACCATTACCCATACTAACATCCCTAGCCCACTGAGCCACACAGGCTGACAGACAGAGATGTGTCCTTCATCACACAGTCAACAGCATACATATGTATGTTGTTATCCCTGCATTACGTGTATAATAAACTGTGTGATTGGGTTCTATGTGGCAGCCCTGAGATTGTCTGGTCTGCTGATATACCATTGCTGACTTACTGTTACCGCATTTGTATGAGAACACTGATGTGTTGGGGGTGGGGGAAGAACAGCACATGATTTTCTGGCATAGACAGTAGTGCAAATGTCATGAGACCCCACTGTTTAACATCTCCCTTTACTGCTGTAGTGAATATTCCATCCATGAGGCCTAGTGAATATTATGCAACACATACTATTGGACTGGGTATCTGTAGTCCTATGTGGATGTTACATCTCTCCAAATAGCCCATTATATTCCTTTGCATTCATGTAGGAGGTCCATACATACAATACCATATTATAGTACTCCTTACAAGTGGTGTGTATGTGAGTGTCTTATCTTGCAAATGCAATTGACAGAACTGTAGTTCAAGGTTGACTCTGTCAGATGCATGCAGTACACAGTCAATATGTGATTAGGTTCAGGTTGTGTGGGTTGCCTGGCATAATTTTTAATACATGTACATGATTTGGAGTAAGATGTTAGTCCCTAGGGTCCTAGGTTTTCAGTGCATGTGCTATGCATTGCCAAAGACAGGGTGTACTGGGCATGCCTATGTCTGCCTATAGGGATGTCATCAGGGGATTCCTCCATCGAGTTCTCCTGTGAGTGTGGCTGTGGTGACCTAAGCACTGGTGGGGGGGCTGTGTATCCCTTCCCTTTGCTGATCCTGCTGCAGCTGTTTCTGCAGGATCATATTGTGTAGCATGGCACATACTGTGAATATCTGTGCATATGTGGCTGGAGAGTACTGTAGGGCTCTACCAGATATATCAAGGCACCAGAAGTGTGACTTCAGAAGCCCAAACACATGCTCTATGATGTTCCTAGCTTGCTCATGTACCTCATTATGGCATTCTTCCGTGGGTATGTGTGCATTTCTGATGGGTGTCATCATCCACGGTTCCAGTTTGTAGCCAACATTCCCCAAGTAAATTGCTGTGTGGGATGTCCCCCCTAGCAAACATCTATTACAGCTCTATGTGTGCCCTATATGGGAGTCATTATTAACTGCCACGGCTGCCAGACCACACATTCATGATAATGCCTGGGCATTGCACACAGCCTAGCAGTTGATGGAGTGGTACCCCTGGCGGTTGATGCAGATTCTACCCTCCTCACTGGGTGGTGCCTTGATGTGTACATGAGTGCAATCTATGGTACCCAGTACCTCAGGGTACTGTGTTACATAGTAGAAGTTTTGCATATTGCTGGCCCTTGCCTCAGGGGTGAGGGGAAAATATGTGCTCACTGGCATGTGGCAGCATGGCATCCAGGAACTGGTGGAGTACCCTGGATGCTGATGCCTGTGAGACCCCCATCATGTCCCCAGTTGTTCTTTGGAAAGAACCTGTGGCTATTCTCCTAAGGGCTACACATACCTTTGTTTCCACTGGGATGGGTTTCCCTCTGTTGGCTCTGGGTCTGAGTTGAGAGTGGCAGAGCTCAATGAGTTCTTATAGTATGTCCCTATACACCCTGTACTCTACAATCTCTAGCTCATGTAGCTCCTAGAAGGTTACCTTGGGCCTGTGCACTCTTCTCCTTCTCTGCCTAGGCCTATTGTCAGCAGCACCAGCAGCACTGACTTCAGTATCTAGCACATACAGATGTAGCAGACCTGCAGCAGTCCCTAGCATTCTTTCAGTTAAAATTCCCAAGTCTGTACTTCAATGGTGCAGGATATGGGGGAAAAATCAGATTGTAGGATGTATGTATACATTGTGATTGGCTACCTGTGATGCATTTCACTTGCCTAGTATATCATTAACATCATTTAATGTCCTAGTTTAAGTTAAACAGGAGTCAAGCCTAATTAATATGTCATGGCCTTTTAGATACACTCAGCACTGCTGCGTGCCATGCAAACGTGAGCTTCCTAGGTAAATAGAGCTTAGCATTTAGTGTACATCCCCCATATTTTCAGTCTCAGCATGGTGGCATGCCATGCAAAAACATGGAAACGAACACCCCGTAGGTAAACAAAGCTTAGCACTTAGTGTACACCCCCCAGACTTCCACGCTCACTATGGCTCACAATGAATAATTAAGCTAATGGATTATATAATGAGATGGTTCATTTATTATTTGCATCTGATGAATTCTTAGCAACTTAGATGAAAACGCTGTCTGTGGAATTGCGTTTATGTGTTTGAATTGACTATTAAACCAGCTTTGGAATTCTACCATTGAGCCGACTATTTTCCTTCATCTGTGGTACTTATTTTGTTTGGCTTTGGAGTCAGTGGTGTTTAAGTACCTGTTCCAGTGTTATTTTTGGTTAAGTAGTATATTTGTTATACTTTCACTATGAATTGAATGGAACCATCTTGATAAATATGACAGGTTAGAAAATAAATCCAACAAATACATTTGCCATAAGCATTTTTTGCAGGAGGCAAAGTCCCACTGCATATCCACATATGGAGAGCAAGCCCTCTACACCCCCTGAACTTACATATACTAGTTCCAGAGTTCACAAACACAAAGAAGGAAGAAAATTCCAAGTTTGCACAATCTTACAAGTAGTATATTTAAAACTCAGGAGTGTAGGTGCAGAACCCCCAGTTTAGGGGATAGGGGATGGATCTTCCCTGCAAAAATATTTAAGTGGGGTAAGCTGCAACTTGTTATGGTTGTATTGTTATGAACTTTAGATATTTAAGTTGTCATGCATTGTACCCTAACATATTGGGGCACAGTATTTGGTTATAGAGCTGGTTTTGTTTTGTTCTTTGATGCAATATGCTGTCTAGCTATCATTCACTTATGAAGTCAAAATACTTTTCTATGTCCTTCTTTTAGTGAGTGAATTAGTTGTATTTTATTTATTTATTTATTTAACATTTGACAACTGCGGTGGTGGTGCTGCGGTAGGGTTGTCGCCTCACAGTAAGACGTCCCGTTTGATTCTCAGCTAGAGCGTCTTCTGTGTGGAGAGATGCGTGAATGGGCATACCTTCATTGAAGGTTGTGTGTTAGGGCCGGCAACTCGGCACGTAAAAATCTACTGCCAGTCATTAGTGAACCGTAGTTCTGCTGTGGTGACCCCTAACTGGGAAAAGCCGAAAGACACAATATTTAACATTTGTTTACCGGGGAAAGTCTGACTGGACACAGGTCCATTTTCAGTGTAGGCCCGGGGAGAAAACCTCCAGCAATAAAAGACAAACATTATACAAAAAGAAAAAAAACAGATTACAAGCCATTATAGAATTTACAAATTCCAAGCCATAAATAGACAAAAGAGATAACACATTAGCAATTTTAACAAATGAATACATCAAAGGTGTGCAGTATTGTACAGACTCAAAACTAACATATAGTTGAGTAAATACAATATTTTTGAGGAAGACTTAAAATACTTTGAGGTAGTTGAGTAAGTATATATAAGGAAGGAAGGAAGGCAAGATAGACTGGAAATATGAACAGTATATGAAGTACAGTTATATGAAGTTTAGAGTCAAAGAAAATCAGGGTGTGTGTATGAAAGTGCAGTATATAGAGTTAACCAGGTGGGTAGCAAGAACAAAGCCTGATGTTTTCTAAGTGAGTAGATATGAGTTTTTTAAATTGTACTTTGGAGCTGGTAGAGGAGATGGAGGTGGGTAGTTTATTCCATATTTTAGGAATGACATTAGAGAATAAAGATTCCCCAGCAGAGTTGTTAGCCTTGGTGGATTCTAGTAGGAGTTTGTCACTGGAACGGAGTGTTCTAAAGGTGGTGTAAGGTTGTATAAGATTTTTTTAGCACAGAGGTTTTATCTGGTTCATGGAGTAGTTTATGGGCAAATGTTAATTGTTTGTACTGGAGCAGCTGAGGGAGTTCTAGTCAGTTTAATTGTTTAAGGGCAGTGCAATGGTGTGACTTCTTATATGGGGAGTTTGTAGTGAACCTGGCTATTTTATTGTAACATGTTTCCAGTTTAGTAAGGTCTGTTTTGCGTGGATTGGTCAGTATTGGGGAGGTGTAGAGTAGGGGTGACAGGAAGTGTGTCTGGCAGTGGTGGTTTTTGTGGATCTAGTTAAAAATTTCTTGTTTCTGTAAAGAAAGCCTAATTTTTTATGAACTTTTTTGATAGTTTGGGCTATGTGATATCAAATTTTAGATTATTGTCAATTTCAGCCCCTAACAGTTTAGTATGAGTCACTGGGGTGATAATAGTTTTGTTTTTGGACTCTAGGGTAAAATTAGGAGTGTAGAAGGAGTTCTTGAGGGGTAAGAGAGAAAAGAAGCTTGGTTTTATTAGGGTTTAGAATGAGTTGAGAATTGATACGTCAGGATTTAACTGATATAAATGAATCTTGGGTTATATTGTGGAGGTCCTGTAAGATGAGGGCATAGCATATGAGGGTAGAATCATCTGTGTATTGCATCACAGATGCATGGTGAATGGAGGTGTGGAGTTGGTTGGTAAAGAGGGAGAAAAGTAGTGGTCCTAAAACTGAGCCTTGTGGGACTCTTAGGGAGACTGGGAGGAGAGAGGACAGGTGGTGTTGCCACAGTACAGCCTGCTGTTGGCCTGATATGTGATTTTGGAACCAGGTAACAGTGGACGTGCTAAGGTTTAGGGAGGAGGGGACTTTGATGAGTTTGTTGTGGTTTACCATATTAAAGGCTTTGGACAAGTATAGAAATATGGCGGATATGAATTGTCCTAAATTTCTATGGTGGTTGACTGCATATGAAAGGACATGAAGGCTGTAGTGGTACTGTGATGGGGGTGAAATCCATGTTGTGTGATTGATAGTAGACTGTGGGTGTTGAGGTAGTCCATGAGTTGAGTATGGACTACTCTAGGATTTTAGATAGGGGTGATAGGATGGCAATTGTGCAGTGGTTACTAAGTTTGGTTGATTTGGCTCCTTTGTAGAGAGGTATTATATGGGATATTTTTCAGATAGCGTGTACTATGCACTCTGACATTGATCTGTTTATGAGTATTGCTACTTTATGTATTGTTTTATTATTTATTTGGCATTTCACTTGTTTCTTTTTGTTGATTTCCTGTGGTACTATACCAGGCTGGTGCTTACAATTATTTGATTTACTTTTTGAAGGAGTAGACTATGTCATTAATAATGTATGAAGAAGTATCAGTTTTTATATTGTTTTTATAGTTTATTGCATTTTACTTGGCAGTTTGACAGACATTCCCAAGCATTCAAAAAGATAATCACTGCCAGCCCCATATGGGCCAAGTAAAATAACAGCAATAATCTCCGTCTCAAAGACATAGTAAAGCTGCACCGAGAAACATTGATTACCATGTAATTACCGCTCTGTCAAATAATGACTGTGCTAGTGTTCACCCTACTAGCCCATACATTGTGGCTCCACAGGCATCTACTAAAATTTACACGTGCACACGCACACACACACACACACACACACACACACACACACACACACACACACACACACACACACAGACCTACTGATGACTTTGTGTTACCTACTGAGGCTTGTTTTATTTTGTTATGAATTTCAAAAAACAGGAGTGTGTGTTATGTTATGTTTATGTGAAGCCATGAGTGTGAACCTGGCCATTTTGCCTTATATACATTTTTTATTTATTTTCACTTATTCCCTTTAATTTGTTTTCTTTTGTATCTTATTAATGTATCCTTGGAGCTAAGTAGCTTATTACTGGTGATAGTTGGGTGTGTTTTCAATAAATGAGTTTTACTTGGGTTATAGGCCACTTAAAGCTGTGAAGATGTGTATATGTGTACATGAAACTAAGCCACTTTTAATGTGTGTATTGCATATGTGTTTTTATTGGCAATTTTACTTATTTTATTAATTTGTGGTGATTTTTAAGATGTCTGTACAGCGTGTCAAGTGCAAAAAGGATAACAAACCAACTCATTGAGCACAAATCAGCAAATAGCAAATTTCAACTCTCTGATCACTATTCCCATAGGAAATGACTGCTGCTGCAGTTTTCAAGTGTGCACGAGCACTGATTATTTTATTCTGGGAGATTTCTACCTTCTTTGTCTCTGTATGATCATGGAGTTGGTATATATATGTTGGGAGCATTTCATTCTCTATTTATTTATCCCTTGTTGATAAGGTTTAGTCCCACCAGGCTAGTAGCTTATTGTCAGGGGGCAATCAAGGTGGTATTTTTTACTACTAAGGAAATTTGGCCAGGCAGAGGGGATCTTCCCTACTCGCAAATTGTACTTGCGGCTTGACTAGCATTAGTATATGCATACGTCCCATTCTTAGTGCAGTGACTGCTGGGAGGATGGTATGTGAGATGTAGTTAGCATTGGAAAGAGAGGAGGTGAATGCCAGTTCTAAAGAAGTGAATGCCAGTTCTAAAGAAGTTACTTGTGGTGTTTCAGAGGATTCAGAAAACGTCTTTAGTAGGAGTTGTTTGCAGTTTTGGAGGATGTTGCAAAAGACAAGTGCATTGTTTCAACCCTTCAGTCAAGAGGGTTGCAGGATGATATATTAAATAAAATGATAAATCAAAGTGAACCAGAGAATGATGTGTCATGGGGAGAAACAATAGAAAAATGCAAGGAGAGGAAGTGGAGAATTTTATGAAAGGGGCAGTACAGAAAAGCAGAAAACATATGTGGAGACAGTGGCAATTAGCTGTGGAGAGAAAAATTATAATAAAACAGAAGATAACATCAAAAGAAAATTTGTGATGAGAATACATAGTGAACGAAATAAGGAGATAGATATGAGGTATGGGACACTGCAGTACATCCTTTAAGAATTAAAACACATTAGGTAAGAACTTTTATTTTAATAAATAAAGAAACATTTTGTGACATTTATGAGACTGCAGAAAGCATGTAAACATTTTTGTGTGAATATGAAAAAAGAATTATAATCCATGGAATGATGATATAGTGTTTTTCGAGAGACAAGAAAATACATATACATATACAGTTTTGGACAGAGGTTGAAAGACAGACTTTGAAAGGACATTTAATAATATTTGTAAAGAACTGATAGACATTTCAAAAGTTTATGATAATAGGGGTTTATGGACTAGGGGATAGAAATATTGTGTTAAAAATCGAAATGGAAAAAAAAGTATGTGTACCAAGTATTTTTAATGTTGAAGGAAGTAAGATGTGGTAAAATATTAAGGACAACCAAGAACATGTTTTCTTCTGTGAGAAAGTAGGACACTTACTAAATAATTGCGAAAAAATAAATGTTATGTTTTATATTTGGGAAAACTGAACATAATGTAAAGAAATGCAAACTTGAATGTTAAAAACATAAAAAAATACTAGACATGCATGGATGGATTGTAAAAAAAATATAATGAAACAGATAGTGAAAATAAGGGGAGGATAAATAAAATGAAAAAGAATTGTTGATAGGAACAAAAGAAAACTTAGAAAAAGAACATTAAGTTAATAAAAGAAAAGAAGAAGAGAAGGAAATCATAACAGATTCAGAAGTTATTGATGAAGAATATATAAGTTGGAAAGTAGTAAAAATAAAAAAAAAACTCAATTGCTGAAAGAGTAAGAGGTAGAAAAAGAAATTCAAAGGCATAAACTTTGAAGAAAAAAGAAAAGAAATGGATGAGAAATAATGTATTTTAAAAAGGGTAGTATAAGCAGATGATGATTTCCTTTAACTTAAGGAATAAAGAAACTACCAATTTAAGGATTCTGTCAGTAAACATAAACAACATGAACCCTATAATAAGAAGGATAGGGATTTGAGAATGGTATAATAAATGTGATGTCAATATATTTGTTTTAGAAGATAAAGAATTTCTAACAAAGGAAGAAAGATTATAGACAGAAAAAAATATGTCATGGAGAGATAATATAGCATTTGGGAAATGAGCATTGTTCAGGAATAGCAATTTTAAGCAGAGGAATAATAAAGATCTTAGTTGTTTAGATTTAACATTATTTAGAATGGGAAGATTTACTGTCAAAGATTTATGATGGCAAGGAAAGTTTATAGATGTATAGCTAGATATGCAGATGTCATTTGTAAAGAATGAGAGAATTTATTTCAACAGATATTGAATTATATAATAGGAAATATGGATATTATAATAACAGGCAACTTTAATTGTGATTTAAGGGGCAAAAAGAAAAACAATGGAACAGATGTAAGAAAAATGAAATAAGTTATGAAATTTGTTAAATTGGTAATATGGAATAGAAAAGTATGGACATATAGAAGGGGAGGAATATTAAAATATGAGATTGATTGTTTTGTAATATCCAAAGGTCTAAGTATAACAAATGGAGAATCAATTGCAATAAGATAGATCATCTGCCTATATGGATGGAAGTAATCAAAAAGAAAGAATATATTACACAGAAAGGAATTGATAATACAATTAACGGAGATTGAAGAGACTAAGGCATGAACTAATGGACAGCTATTGAAAAGCTTGTCATGTACTTATGCCTGTTGTAAGCCTAATCGGCTTTTTTTAAATAGACACAATGTTTATTTTTATGAACGCTATGGTACGTAAGTACGCACAGTAGCGTTCTTTGTTTTGCATTCAAGAATTAACCAGGCACATACGCGCAAGGAATACTTTGTTGTGCTGTGATTTTTAAAAGTGTTTCAGAGTCTGCAGAAAATAAGTAATTTTGAAAAACTGTTTTTAACTTTTGATTTATACGAGAATAGCCTAACTAATGTGATACAAGTTTTTAACCACCTGTAATTGTTGATTGTTTTACGAGTCTACTCTGGATAGTATGAACTTCCAGTAAAACACGGAAATATCTAAAGTCACACTTTGTAAATATGTGCATTACAAGCAGTTTGGGTTATAATAACCAAGTCTGAAATGGCTTTTTTGATATATACTGCCTGAAAGTTCAGTACGAGATTTTCCTAAAGCACCATGAGATGATAAGTAAATATGACAAGGCTCTGAGATATACTCAATTGTTTAATATAATATAATGTATGTTTGGACACCGATGCATTTTTTATGTATGTTTTTTTATGTATGTTTTTTATGTATGTTTATTTTGAACTATTCAGTTCTTACTTTTAATATACCAGTATTTTTCTTAGCTGAACAAGGTAACATTCATGGAACTGAGTTTAATGGGTTACTGTATTTTTAAATGAAGGAAACATGTGATTATAGAGATCCTATCACAAGCTTTTGCTGGTTTTAAAAGTGATGTTCAAAGTTTTAGTTTGTGTAAAGAGTCTGAAGAAGCCTTTGGCGAAAGCGCTTACTCGTTTGGAATAAACAATTTGCTAACTTACATGGATTTATTTGTTTGAATTTCTACTTTCATTTTATTGCTCATTGGAAAGTCACGCATCTTTTTGGACTGACAATTACAGATAGACCATGTTACTTAGGAGTGAATTTTACATTACTTGGTCAGAATGGTGGATTATTGAAAAAAATATAAAATAAGTTACTTAGAATAACAGAGTGAGATAAGAAACATGGGAAAACAATGGTATGTAAAAACTTATAAAGATATGTTTGAAAAATTTAGAAAAGAAGGGAGAGAATATTATGATAAAGAGAAGGAAGTATATAAAAGAAGTTACAAAAAATTATTATTATATAAACAAAGATAAATATACAAGAAAAAAGAAACGTCAGCATACCTAAGTAAAATAGTGAAAGAGAATAGTAGTGTAATGAGAGAAATGAAAGATAATAAAGGAAGAGTAAGAAGAAATCAATCTTAGATTATGGAAATTGTAGAAAATTATATAGAATAAATTGTTTAAAAATAAAGGAGATATTGCAATGAAAATGGGAAGTAAACAAAAACAGAACAAGTAAATAAGGAAGTTGAAAAATAAATTACTTTGTATGAACTAGAGAAAGTACTTAAACAGTTAAATATAGCTCTGACTGCAGGTCTGGATGGAACTGGATTTGAAAAGTATAAAAATTTAGGTCAACAGTGAAAGGAATATTTATTACAAGCACTTAAATGAGTGGTTAAAGGAAACATTGAATCATAAGGAACTATATAGTGGAATACTAAAATTTATATGGAAGGAAGAAGAAAAGGAAGATAGAAATAATTGGAGACCAATAGTGTTAAATAACACAGATTATACGATATTTATGAAAATAAAACAGAAATGATTTGAAAATAAGATTGCAGATATAATAGAAGAAAGCTTATATGATTTGAAAGGAAAATATGCCACAAATTATTAATGATAATAAGGGAAGTGGTGGATTACATTTTAAAGAGAAGAGAGGATATTATGTTAAACTTATCGTAGACAATATTAATAAAGCTTTCAATTCATTTTAGCATGAGATGTTATAGCAGTTCATGAAGGGGTATAATTTTAGTAAAAAATTAGGAAAATTTGCATGACACATATGGTAATAATAAAATAAGAATTTTGGTAAATGGATTGTTAAGTAAAGAAATAGAGATGAACAAGGGTATAAGAAAAGGATGACTTATGAATAGTATTTTTTTTGCTTTAGTTAAGAATTTGGTAGTTAGTGAAGTTAACTCTAAAACAAAGAATGATAATTATACAATGACATCTCATTACTGTTCAAACTTGTACACCTGATTGGTCAGCACAAGCAGCGTGCACATTGTAAATTGAGCATATACCAATAGAATAAAATCTGGTCACCGAAGTACCGTTGAATGGCCAGATTTTCTTCTATAAGTATATGGAATAGAGGCATGCATCCCAACTGTCCAGATCTTTAGAAAATGTCCAGATTTTTGCTTCACATTTTCAGACTGTTCCTCATAAAAATTGAGGTTTTCTGACAAATCATGGAGGAGTGAAGTCACTAAATAATGACACACATTTCAGTTTCAGACTGCCTTTCCTTCAGACAATGCAGGATAACACAAATGTTTTTCTAGCAGCTTTCTAAGTTGATAAGAGCAACATTTACAGTCGGCCCCTATTTTGGGGCCTTTGTCCCCTGTTATTTAAGGCTTTGTCCATATTTTATGAGCTAGGAGGTTGAGAACTACATATGCAGGGCAAAGCAAATACAAGGAAAAATCTGCAAAACTAATGAAATGTACCTGTTTTTCCTTGCATTTCTGCCCTGTCTCTCCTATACCTCTAAACTGTCAAGATTTTACTGTTTAGAAAAAAAAAAGCAATGGAGATCTTACTTTCTCCATTGCTTTTGTTTCAACAACCTGATGCATTGTGCAAGCACGGGAATGTAAGTGCATAAACATGTGCAGTACATCAACAAATGCAGAATAATGAGGAAACAATGCAGAGGAACACTACAGCACCATTATATAAGATATTTAAGAAAAGTAAGCAAATCCTTTCATAATAATATCATTGTATAATAACAATAACTGATTTGTGGGTGTGGGTAAATGAAGATTTACCCACAGTTGGCTTTGTTTAATCACTTTTACAGTGCTATTGTGAACAAACCACTCCAACTGTGGGTAAATCATCAATATACCCATATCCACTCATCGGTTATTGCTTAAATATTCAATGCAAAAAGGTGAGAGATTCCAGTATTAATGACATATGCAGATTATATTATTATAACAACAAAAATTGTATAAGGATGAGAGATGTTGTACTTTGTGTAGTTGATTGAGATAAATAGATGTAACTTTAAATAAAGATAAACATAAAGGAATGGGAGACAGTAAAAATAGAAGCTATACAATTTACAATGAAAGAATTTGCTGTGTTAGGTATATATTTTGGTAAAGAAGGGTATATAATACAATGGGGATCATTATTAAAGGAACTGAAATAATTCTTTTATGGAAAACATAAATTGGCATACAAGAAAAAAGTGAATTTGATAAATTCAGTATTAATGAGTAAAATAGCATATTTTGCAAACATGTTTATGATTCTGAAAATTCATGAGAAACAATTATTAGAACTATTTTTCATTTATATGAGGTTCTAGATTAAATCCAGTTAGAAGAGGAATACTGGACATGAATAGAGAGGAAGGAAGACTAGGCCTTCTAAATACAGGTCTATATTATAACATTGAAGTCTAAAAACTTCAAATGTTATAATATCGAACCCATTCAATTGAAACACCAGAAAACTGAACAGTCAGAATAGCGAAATTTTTCCCAGGGAAAAAATTTGCTGTTCCGACAAACATACACACAACTCAAGCACACCAAAATAAATCCACACACATACACTTCACAAAACCCTACACTAAACCAGACATACACCACTAGCTATCCACTTACCTTAACCCAACCCTAACCCTAAGGTCCCTAACTATCGCACACTCACCTTACCTGCTCCCTAACCCTAACTCACCTACCCCACCCTAACCCTTGCATCCACACAATCGCACACTTACCTGACCCACACCCTAACTCACCAACCCATGCCCAAAAGCACACTCACCTTCATTCGCACACTTACCTTAATCCGGTCCATAACCTTTGCTCCACAGTTGAGGAAATAGCGAAGCTGCAGAAACGGCTCACTGAATACTTTCCCTAAGAAAGTATTAGGTGCTCTGCAGCTTTGCTATTTCAAGCGTTCACTTTACTGGGTCCGATATTATAACATTCAAAGTTTTTAGACTTCGATGTTATAATATAGACCCCTAAATACAGGGGTATATGCAGCGTATTTAAATGTGTATAAAGTATTGAAATAGTTAAATAAGAAAAATGAAAAACTAGTAACAAGAGTGTTCAAATATAAGTATGAAGAATTTGTGGGAAACAATATAAAGAAACAAAAAAGTAAAATACATTTTTAATGAAGAAGTAGAGAAGTATCAACAAAAGATAACAATGTGGAAAATAAGGTTTGATGAAATAGAAGAGGTTGGCATAGTGGTTAAGGTGTTTACCTTATGGGCACAAGGTGCAGGGTTTGATTCTCAGATAAGGTATTTGGCTGGATTTGAATGACCTACAAGGGCAATTAGCCTAATTCTCATTTGGACTGGAGGTTGGCATGAGTGGCTATAATTGACTTTCTGGCTGACACAGACATCCTCCAAAAGGGTCTCATTGAGAGAGATACCTTGTTTCAAAACCATGGCCTTAAGTTAAATGCCAAAATGCATAGTCATCCTCTTTGGAAAAAACAAAGTAACCACAAACTACCACATAGGTGGTAGCCCTCTAAATACAGAAGATGTAATAAGGGATCTGTGGACCCAAGTAGATAGTAACCTCTCCTTTGATAATCACATTGCCAAAGTGGTTAGAAAATCATTCTATGTGGCCCACCTAATCCCAAAAGGGTTTGCATCCAGATCGAAAGAGGTCATTGGGCCCCTCTATGCATCACTCATCAGACCCATCATAGTCTACAATGCTCCATTTGGGATGTATCTTACAAGACACCTGCAACAACTGAAAAGACCACAGAAGTACCTCACCAAGAGGATCACTGGCCTCAAGCAGATGCCCTATGCAGCTCAACTTAAGAAACTCCAGCTATACTCGGTTGCATACCACCTACTCAGAGGTGATCTCTGCCTGACATACAAGGCCATGTCCAACCCAGAATTGATGGACATGCTCCACCTAAAGAAAACCATATCCCCTTGAGCAACATGCTGGAGAGATAGATTTCTGTCCCAGAGACTTCCCGTGCTCTGGAACAAGATTTCAATGTTCATTAGGCAGAGCGCCTCACTAACCCTCTTCAAGAGAAACCTTGATGAGTGGATGGGAAACAGAAAGTTTACCCCAGGGATCACTTCAATGGCTCTGCTGGACAGAGGCACAGGGAACTAATCTAAGGGGGCATCAAAAGCCAACACATTCCAGCTAGGCTTATAAATGCCTTCGGGCAGATAGCCTAGTACCTACCTATGAACCTATGAACCTAAAGAAAATAAAAAACACATGGTATGAGAATAAAGTGATACAATATTACTGTGTTAATCAATAGGAACATTTATCAGAGGAAATGTTAAAGCAATAAAATAAATAAATAAATAAATGGTATAGTAAGAAAGTAGTACATCAAGTTTTTTTATGGAGATGAGGAGTACAAAAAAAATACCAGTAAAAAGTAGTACACTATATAAAAAGAAAAGTGAAAGAATATGTCTATATTATGGTGAAGAAGAAACCACAGAACATGTTTTTTTTTTTAATATAAGAGGGTAAAAAAGCTGAGGGATAAATTATATGCTGAAATTTTCTTTGAAGATTTTAAAGACAGTAACAATATAAATATTGATGTGATTGAATATAGGCATCATAAGAATAGTAATAAAGAATCAAAAACAAAATTAATAAAAAATTGTTTTATGTAGTATGGGTAACGTGGAATAAGAGAATTACCCTGTTATAAGAGGCAGCTACCTAAAATATAAACAAAAAAAGTCAAATTATTTCTTCAGCATGATTAGGCAGATTTTTTTCTAGAAGTGAAATTACTGTGTCCTTTATTTTCATATTGACAAGACTTCTTACTTTTGTTCAGTAGTTTTTAGCATTAGAATATAGCATACAACAAATGTGTTAGCAACCTTCTGTTAAAATGTGCAGATGTATAAATGAAAGCATTATGATAGGTAGCACCTGACTGTCATTTGTGTATTGCTTTGCTAGCTGCAACTGTAGACATATACTGCTTTTGAGTGTATTTGTATCATATAATTGTGCTAAAATGAATTATAATACAGCTGTAAGCATTTCATTTTTTTGATTACCAGAATGAATTCCAATCCGAATCCATAAAGGCAGTCCTGGGAGATGAACAAGTTCAAAGGACCCTATGAAGCTGAGAATATCCAAAGCCATTCTTGAAATGTCCACAGCATGTCTGTTTCCATTTCTCTTAGGCAAACCTGATACCACCATATAAGCATCTCCAATAGTTTCCACCTGTTATTAAAATAGAGCAAAAATGTGATTACCATTAATACAATGACTGTTTATTTATGCATCTGTTTGACAACCTGGTTAGCATACTTAAGGCGAAAGGCAGGCAATATCTTTTTTACATTAAGAAGAACATTTTACAAAAGTGACTTGGTCACATCATTAGAAACTACTAAAATTAGACTGTAGGTCATGTCCTTACACATGGTACCAGTATAAGGTAGCAGCACCAAAGACATGCATGCACCATTAATAGAAAGCCTAAGAAAAGTTAGCTTCATTAAAATAGACTGTGGCAAGTTTATTTTCCAACTGGCAGTAAGCCAGTAACAATTTGTAATTCAGAGATAGCCCTCCCACAGTATTTATCTCAAAGGGGTGCAGCAACATGGTGAGTTGCCTTTCTGGCCTATTACAGATGCTATTGAGGCACTCCATGGATCAACCCATGCTAACTAGCCATGTGTTTTCCCCAGAAATTCCTGCGGTAAGGCATTTATGCAGCTGAGTGTGTCAGAATTTTTTTTCACAGGCAACTTTAATAGTTCAGTAGTTAGCACACTGCATCTTGATGCTTGGTTCTTCATGTTGTTTATTGTCTGTAGTGCCTTCTCTATTTCTCTATTGAGTATGCATGTCTTCCCTTTGTATATTTGGGTTTTCACCTGATGCTGTGTTTTTTTTCATCATCCCAAAAGCATGTCATAGATGAATTTTCAGTCCTTCAAATTGCTTGTAGGTGTATGTGCCATGTGTTAGTGACTGTCTGTACATCCTGTACCTACCCTCTGACATAAATAAATCATGTTGTATAGATAGATGCATCTCTTAGAGAGTAACCTTTCTCTGGAACAAGATTTCCGTTCTCATAAAGCAAAGCCCTTCCCTGACTCTCTTCAAGAGCAACCTAGACCAGTGGATGAGTATTCGTAAATTTACTCCTGGGGTGCCGCCCATGTCCCTTCTGGACAGAGGCAGCCAGTATTAGATAACATAGCATAGGCTCATACCTCTGTGTACTTCATTCAAGTAGCTTTTGAGAATTGTGAAACACGAGTTAAATATGGCTAGGCTTGAAAGGGTTCTTGGGCCATTAGCCTAATAACCTGCTATGAATCTTTGAACCTGTGATACATATACTGATGTCCTCTCCAGAGTTTGATTTTCTGTCTTGTACCTGTTGATGCTGCAGTAGGCTCTAATTCATTGCAATAAGTGGTTTGTGACAGAATGAATTAAATGAGTTTTTTAATAGGTAGTAACAGAATGAATTAAAAGATGTTTTTTTCCAGTTTTACAGGGTATATGTTCAGTAAGTACTATTCATTTTGAAGACAGCTATATGATGAACAACTTTTGTATTTTCAGTATCTTGCTTCATGTTTTGTATTAAAGTTACTCACACTAGTTTGTTAAGATATGGTGAGAAAAGTAATGTTTGTCTCCTTTTTTCCCATTAAACTATTGCATGTTGAACAACTTTTACACTCAGAATTCTCTGTTATCTTGTTCTCGTTTAAATACATTCAGTTTTGTTTGTTAAACATGGAACATATATTCTATTTTTCTTTGTTATGCTACCTCCAAATCAATGTTATATAAAATAAAGGATTCTGTAGGCTTTTGAGTTGAATAACACTGTTTACAGTAGAAATGCATTGCTTCTGATTTGAATACAAAGAGTACTTCTACAGTAAACAAGGCTGTGTCGACTACTGCTGCTAGAAGTAGAAATGTTTAAATGAGATGTAGAAACAGATAGATGATTGTAGTACAGTACTAATAAGTTAGTGAAAATTTGATCTTAGGTTTCATAGGTTCATAGGTAGATACTAGGCTATCTGCCCTAGGGCATTTATAAGCCTAGCCAGAGTGTATTTGGCTTCCGCCTCCCTATTAGATTAGCCTACTGTGCCTCTGTAAAGTAGGTCACAGAAGGTACCCTTTTAAGATTAGTTTACTGTGCTTCTGTCTAGCAGGGACACAGAAGAGATCTCAGGGGTGAATTTGCGATTTCCCATCCACGCATCCAGTTTTTGCTTGAAGAGGGTCAGGGAGGGGCTATGTCTAACATGAATTGGGATTCTATTCCAGAGTGAGGGGAGCCTCTGGGAAATGAATCTGTCCCTCCAGCATGTCCTGTTTATTTTTGTGCTGAGGGTTAGGTCCCTGGAGCGTGTAGCTCTAAGGGACTTGGATTTTTTGAGGTGGAGCATGTCCATGAATTCTGGGTTTGACATGGCTTTGTATGTCAGGCATAGATCGCCTCTGAGTAGGCGGTAAGCAACTGAGTAGAGCTGGAGTTTCTTTAGTCGAGCTGCATAGGACATCTGTTTGTAGCCCATGATCCTCTTGGTGAGGTACTTTTGGGGTCTCTCCAGTTGCTGCAGGTGTCGGGTAAGGTACATTCCAAAAGGGGCATTGTATTCAATTATGGGCCTCATGAGTGATGAGTAGAGGGGCACAATGTCCTCTCTTGATCTAGATGCGAACCCTTTCGTGATAAGGTGGGCTATATAGAAGGTCTTTCTAACCACTTTGGTAACGTGATTATCAAAGGAGAGATTACTATCTACGTTGGTCCCCAAATCTCTAATTACTTCTTCCATACTTAATGGATTACCACCTATGTGGTAATTTGTGGGCACCTTGTTTTTCCCAAAGTGGATGACTATGCACATTTTAGCATTTAGCTTGAGGCCGTGGCTTTGGCATCAAGCATCCGTCTCTGTGAGACCTTTTTGGAGGATGCTTGTGTCAGCTGGAGATTCGATTATGGTCCCCCAGTTTGCAGTCATCTGCGAACTTTGTCAGCCATAATCCCCCCGTGTTAGCCTGAACCTCAGAGAAGTATATACCAAACAAGAGAGGTCCCAGAACTGAGCCCTGTGGGACGCCACTTGTAACTGGTTTGGATTCGGACATGGCCCCTGCGATTCTGACCATGTGGGTTCTATCTCTGAGCCAGTTTGCAACCCATCTTGTGATATAGGGGTTGATATTTAAGCTGGTAAGCTTATTTATGATGCCTGAGTGGGGTATTGTGTCCAAGGCTTTTGCGAGGTCCAGGTAGGCTGTGTGGACTACCTTGCCCTCATCTATGGCTTTGGTAACTGTTTCAAAGAAATCAAGTAGGTTTAAGAAGCAAGATCTGCTCTTAACAAAGCCGAATTGGGTAGGGTCCAGTGTCTGGAGGCTCCCAATGTCTTTGTTTATGAGTTCCATGATAATATGCTTCATAGCTTTACAGACCAGACTAGTCAGGCTTATGGGGCGATAGTTTCTGGGGTCCATTGTGGCACCACCTTTGTGGAGTGGGACCACTGTAGCTGTACACCATTCTTTGGGTACATATCCTGTAGTAAGGCTAAGTTTGAACAGTGACTTAATGTGAGGGTTCAGTTCTTCTTGGAGCTCATGTAAGACACAGCCTGGGACACCGTCCGGTCCCATAGATGCTGTGTTTTTTGCTTTGGAGAGGCAGCTTTCACCTGTGCATCTGTGATGTTAGGGAGGTTATATTTAGTTGGGATAGGCATTTGCTCCTGTGGGGGGGAAGGGGGGGAGAAGTTTGCACTGAATCTGTCTGCCAAGATGTTGGCTATGTCTGTAGGTTTGGTATATTTTGTACCGTTATGCAACAATTGAGAGCATATCTGGGAGTTTCCCCCCATGTTCCTGACATAACTAAAGAAGGCCTTGTGATTATCTTTAGTGTCTAGGGCACTTTTTCTTTCGTAACTGGCCTTTGATGATTTTATGAGGGATCAAAGTTTCTTGCTAATACTGATCAGAGATGCCTTCTCTTTTTGGGATTTTGCTCTGTCATGTAGTAGCTTCCTCCTAGTGTTGTATAGCTTATTTATGGCCGGGGTCCACCAGACTGGTCTCCTGTTTTTGGAGGAGTGAGTCTTGGTTTTATTTGGGATAGCATGATCCGTGCATTCCTGTAGGTGCTCATAGAATGCATTTGTAAAGGATTCTGCAGATTGGGCTGTATTATCCTCTGGCCCAGGGGCTTTGAAGGATTCCACCTCAGTCTTGAGAAGCACAAAATTGGCTTTTGAGAAATTCTTTACAGTGATTTCCTTGGCTGGGGGTGGGGACAGGATATGGATGTCCAGGGGAATTTGTTTATGGTCTGATCTTACCAATGAGGGGTTTACCTCTGGTGTGGAACATAGAGTCCCCATGTTGGTGATGACCAGGTCCAATATGTTGTTCCCTCTTGTGGGAGTGGTAAACAGTTGTTCCATTGTGTTAGAGTTTATAAATTCAAGGAACCGTTGGGTGAGGGTGTTTGGGCTTGAGTAGTTTTCCCAGTCAATGTTTAGGTAATTGAAGTCACCCAATAACATAGTGTTTGGAGAGACCTTCATATTCTCCAGTGTTCTCAGGAATGCCAAGTGGGGTTCCTGTAATAGGGAGGGTGTTCTGTAGCAGGCTACAAACTGAAAGGCAGTTTTGCCCGCTGCTAGTTGCACATGGATGGTTTCCGATGCTTCGTGCAGTGCCACTAACCTAGAGGTGTAGGTATCTTTGATGAATATAGATACTCCCCCTCCTTTTGTGCTTCGGTCTGGGTTTTGGGGCCGAAACGCATGGTATGAGTTATAACCTGGTAGTGCTGGGGTCCTCTCAGGAGCCTTGAACCAGGCTTCTGTTACTGCACAGACATCAATTTTCTCCATACTGAGGAGAGCCTCGAGTGCGTGCATCTTGAGGTTTAGACTTCTGACATTGAGTAGCATTACCTTTAGTTTTTTTATCCTTGGGTTGTCTATGGAGGTGGGTTTGTCCTTTGAGCCTTGCCTAAAAAAGGCACTATGGGGGTGGCAAGAGCCTTGGCCAGTATACGAAAGCCTAAGGGTGACAGGTGCAAGCCGTCCCTAGTGAAGCAACGTGGCTTGTCGAGCATATCATCCCAGGCTGACAGACACTGGATCCCCTTTTAATGACACCAATACTTTAGCCAATTGTTGAAACTGATAATTTTGTCTTTATACTGTGGCATCATTCATGGTGAGGGCAAGATGCTACTCAAGGTCAGGGTCATACCAGCCTTTGCTACATGGTCAGAGAGCTCCTCTATGTCTCTTTTCATGTAGACCAGGGAGGTACATCTCAGGTCATTCACACCAGCATGGACAATGACGGAGTCATACTTGTACTTGCTTTGGAGTGACCTGAGTGCTTGCGTTATGTGGCGGATCCTGGCACCTGACAGGCAGCTTACAGTGACCTTCTCCTTCTTCAGTCTGGTGAGCGGGACTTCAGTGTGCCAGACAATAGAGTCCCCTATAACAAGTGTATTTGGTGTGTTGTTTGGCCTTAAGGGCTGTGACTGTGAAGCACACTGATTTTGTGAGATATGTGATTCGTGGGTATTGTTGAGGGGTGGTTGTTGCTTGGATATCTGCTTAGGAGGTCTTTGCTGTTTAGACAGGTTTTTATTTTGAGCCACCGAGTATGTTTTTGTGTGTTTATGTGTTGGGTATGCAGATGCAATAGGTCTGTGTGATACTGGATTTGTGGTGTGGGTGGTTACCTTTTTCTCCTGACTGACTGTGCCAGTCTTGGGTTGAGAGAGCTCTGCCTCCAGTTTGGCTGTGTAACTGCATCTCTCACATGTATTAGAGTTTGTTGGAAGGAGGAGAGGGTTGTGTGTGTACATAAGGCAATTGTAACATTGCCTCAAAATTCCCAGATTCACCAGATGGACTGGAGAGTAACCTTGAAACTGACCCTTGGACATACCAGATTAATATAGGGAACTGTTTTTTTACTGATCAGATTAGGGAAGGGAACTGATTTTTCACTTGATCAGGAAGGACCAATCAGGAGCCTAATACTTATGAGAAGTCAAGAAGGGTGTAGTGCTTTAGCTAGTTAGTGTTTTCTTATAAGAGCTGTGCCAGTGCAGGGCTTTAGAAAGAGAATAGAGTGATTACTTTGAGAGTTTGAACAGTTCTAATGGAAAAAGTGAAGAGCAGACTTTGTGGAGCCTGGAATAGTTTAAACCTGTTTAGGCGGCACTGCCCGACGCTGCTCAGTGCGCAAAACCACGCAAAAAGAGAGTTGTAGGGTTTTAAGAGAGAGAGAGATCAAGGAGTTTAGAATTAACCCAAAATGGCCAATAAAATTACAGCTTCTAGGTAGTAACGACTCCTCCAGGGACAGGCAGGCTGTTCAGTGTTAACCACTCCCACTGGTGAACACAGAGACTTCCCTTTAGCTCAAGCAAGCACTGGCCTTCTAGAAACTTCCAAACAGTTCAGAACAGCAAATCTGTAACTGAACTTTCTTAACTTTCAGAAAGTGGGAAAAAAATCAAGATTTTTTTTTTTTTTTTTTTTTTTTTGTTGTAGTTTAAAGGTAGCAGCAACATGGTGATTAATGTCATTTTTGGCTTTTCCCAGTTTGGGGTCGCCACAGCAGATCACCTGTCCGCTCATGATTGGCAGTGGAGTTTTATGGTGTCAAGTTGCCAGCCCGGCACCCAACCTTCCACAGAAGGCACACACATGCACACACTCACACCTAGGGCCAATTTAGAGTGTCCAATCCACCTACATCATGTCTTTGGCATGTGGGAGGAAACTGGAGCACCCAGAGGAAATCCATGTGACCACAGGGAGGACATGCAGACTCCGCACAGAAGGCACCCCAACATCGAACCAGAGAAACTCTTGCTGTGAGGTGGCAACACTAACCGCTGCACCACCGTGGCAGCCCAAGTTAGTGAAATTTGATACAGTGCTGAAAAACTGAGTGATAGCACTGGTAGCCTGATGATAATATATATGAATTTTAGCTCAGATATTTATTTTTTTCTCATTCTCATTTGAATAAATACCTAAGTAAGTATGGAATATATGGAGTCTGGAATATGATACATGAAATGTCTCTTGGTTTAGAGAATGAGTTTCTTGATGAGTGACAAACTGACAATTCATCAAGGGATGGGAGGGTGGCCTAATGGTTAAGGTGTTTGGCTTACAAACACAAGGTGCAGGGTTTGAGTCTCACAAGGGATAATTGGCTAGGCTTAAAATGGCTCGCAAGAGCAGTTAGCCTAGAACTAATCTATGAGCTATGTTCTCTAACACTTAAGTGCATCTATCCATTTTCTGAGCTTTTTTAGGGAATAATGTTTTTCCATTGATATCTGTGCTCTAAATGAATTACCTAGGAGGCTACACAGGTTTTTATGAAAGGAGTATCTTTTTAACTATAATTCAGAGGGACTTTAAAATAATTTATTTGCCGTATCAGTTAAATATTTAAGAAGTTATGTTAAAAGTTGTTAGTTTCAAAGTTCACTTACTTTTTTGTTAATTTACTTTTAGTTAGTTCAGACAGTTAAACTGTATCTGTGTTGCTAGTAATGCCATTTTCAAATTGGCTACTTATGGTTAGTTTTTATTTTAATTTTCATTATCTTATTTTGAAGTTTTCATTCAAATGTAAATTAATTTCATTCTAGTGGGCTGGTTTAGGTGGATGTGGTGCCATTAAAATTAGAATGAAAAAATCAAACAGGATAAGAATAAGAAGGAATTGCTCAGAAAAGAGATTCACCCTGTTTTTTTTTTTTTTTTTTTTTTGTTATGGACATTGGCAAGTCATCTGAAATGCTTCTTTGTAATTACATACTGCAGATATTTCAGTATTAAGTTTAACTTGGATCTTGCTTACAGATGTAGTTTCTAACCCTAACAAACCTTTTTGCCTAATTGCCATATAAAACTAAACATTGCAAAAGGTAACCAATCGATTTTCTGATATTAATCTTAGCTAGTGTCTCTCTTGTATGTATACCATTTTTAGTAAGTGTCAAATTTGCTTTGTTCCTCCTCATGTAACCATGGAATTATCATATAAGTTGTGGGTTTAGGAAGCTTGCCCCTGAAAAATAAGTTTTATCTTTGAAATAGTTTTCAATGATATTGATTCTTTGTAACAGCACTAGCTGGCATTACTGGTGGTGAATCAATATGAATCCTTCATGAAAGTAGAAAAAGTTATATGGGACAGTAGTAAATGGGGGGACTATAACAAGCATAAGCACATACAGAAGGGAATCATAAATTAAAAGCAGTGGGGGAGAAAACGGAGCACACTTTTTGTAGGGAGAGATGCACTTTTTTGTATACTGCACATACAGACAGAGAGAGAGGGGATGATGGGAAGGGTGATAGGGAAACAAGAGAAGGAAAGGTGACAAAGGGTGGACAGTGAGAGCTTACAAAAACACAAAACAGTGTAGAAAAATCAGGTGGATGTGCATAACCTAGGAGGGAGAAACACAGAGTGGATTGAGGCAAAGAAATAGTGGACAAATGGTGATGAGGAGAAGTGGACAAAGACTGAGGGGTGTGTTTTGTTACAACACGATAGGGTATACCTGGAATGGGATATGGGAGGATAAAGGCAGCATGTTGGTAGGCAACTGGATGAGTAGTTGATATGTCAGATGGGTCCAGAAGATGATTCAGATATGTCAGAGTGGCAGTGACAGTGGTTACAGTGTGCTCTGATGATCTGATTACAAGGGCTTGAGTGCCAAAAGCGTGTGTGATGGACACAGGAATGGGCATGCTAACAGCAAACCAGCAGGCCATCACACCATCAAGGCAGCAGCTGATGCCAGCACCTGTGCAGAATCTGGTGATAATAATGCCAAGTTACACACTGAGTTACAGTCAGATGACACACAGGTACTGTCTGCCTTCATCCTGTGTGGTTTCTGACCCATTTGCTTGGTGAATGTGGCCTCACCAATACCTGAGCTACAGGCTGCACAGCTTAAGCACTCGCAATCCCCATGTCACTGACGGCATCAGCAGTGCTCCCCTTTTGGATGAAGCAGCAAAGGAATACAGTACCTCTGATGTGGGTATGCCCTTGACATGGTAGTAGCCTACCAGGGGTTCCGAGTTCCATCACATGTTCCACTCAGCCAGAGATATGGGGCAGCACTAGAGCTTAATCAAACATGTGTAGGGCTATCATCAAGGTACCATCTTCCAGTATTCCTGTAGACAAGGAGATGATCTGAGTAGTGTGTTGCTTTTGTGTAGATATAATCCATCACTAGGAGCACCTTGTTGAGACCATGAAGGCCAGGAATAATGTCATACTAGGTCTCATGAGAACTGTGGTAGCACAAATGGTGTAAAATTCACAAGCGTCATCATTACTGCCCTGCCCAACAGTGGTGCCTGTAGTCAGGGGTGGGTGCATACATAGGGTGGATACAGAGGGCCGTCGCAAAGTACACAGTCTGCTTTTGTGGGTGGTAGGGTGGATTGTGGTCATCTTTTAAAAACAATTCTTCACAATTAAACTTCAAGAGTGTGCACAGAAAAATGCTATAGCTTGTGTGTAGGTTGTAGAAAATATGGTTATTATTTCTTCAACTTTCCTCATAATAAAATCACAGAGGTACGCACAAAATGTTGCTATAGTATGTATGGGGGCTGGGAAGAATGTGGCAATTATTTATTTCCTTTTCCTCGGAGGTATGCCCAGAAGGTCACTATACCTTGCCAAAGACTTATCTAGAAGCAACAGGTTTTAAATATGAATCCTCTTTTCTTCCTTACTGTGCCCTCTCCTGCCATCTTTTCCTATACTCTGTTACTTTTCCCCTGTCTATCCTGTAGTTGTATCAGTAGAAAGGTAAGGGGCTGGATAGTGCAAGTCCCCACAGTCCCTAATTTTTCCAGCTGCTTCACTACAAATAAATTTCAGACTGTGCTCTGTCTCAGCTACAGATTGCTTAAACCGCCTTGTGAATAGCTACACTACTGCATCTTTAAGTAAGTTAAAGCTTTTCATATAGCTACTCTTTGCAGCCAAACTTTGTTCTGAAAAGTGTAATGCACCACTTCTACAAAAATATTTATTTCTGCTACTATGTGCAGGTCTTAGCTTACTCAGCTACCTATACTGCCCCACTTAATGGTTCCTGATATTAACTTCTTCTTCAACTCACTTTTTTCACTTCTCTAGCTGATCTGTGTACTCTTTCACCATTTTCTCCCAGAGCATGTTTGTTGCCATTAAGGGCTCTTAAGTCGTTTTCTCTGATTGCTTTTCATGTTGCAGTAACTCAGGAGGAAGCCTCACTCTGCTTCACTGCGCTATTCATGGTTTTGCTTCAGTCTCTACCCTGTCCCCATTCTCCCCCATATCATCGCATTTGTACTTATCTAACAACTCCTGCAATCTGCATTGCTGGTAATAAACATTTTAAAACTAAATACATCACTATTCCTATTATACAGCTGAGCCACACTTTCTATTTTATTGACTTTTTCCAACATATTTTTTGTATATATTTTGCCAAAAATATTTACTTTAACTAATTTTCCATGAAATAAGCTCATCTACAAAGAACAAATGTATATAACTACATATGTCTACAATGTATGCCTGAAAAGAAAAAAAGTTTAAATACACATTTATGTGAATCATTTTAGATAAATTAAAATAAAATATATATGTAATTTAAAATGTATAGTCTATCTTTCATGATAGTCTCAAATATTTTTAGTTAGAGGATATATTGTTTTGTAAATAAATATTAATAAGGGAAGAAACTTTAGTGCATGGATTCCTTATAAAGGGTTTCAGAAATATTTAATTTTTCTTTGTGATTATCTCTCGCTGCACAACATCTTAAAGTAGTGATAAAAAATCTTCAAACTGTGGTGCACTCTCTTTTTCTCCATCTTCTTGTTATATTTTTTTCTCACCACAGTTAGAACTGTCCATAATATATAACAATTTTCACTAGTTATTTGTCAATCTTCTGGAATGTTTCTTTTTCTTTAAAGAAAAATTGTCAGTCCATAATGCTTAACAAAATTTCAATTTATTTCAGTAAGTTTTCAAAGATGGACAGTCATAAAATGTATGTGACCAATCAGCCTTACTATGTTGCTTACATCACCAACAATTTTAAATTTTGCTATTCTATATGGTATTAAGAAGGATCTATGTAATGTTTTCCATGTGTGTGTGTGTGTGTGTGTGCATGTGTGTGTGTGTGTTTGTGTGTGTGTGTGTGTGTGTGTGTGTGTGTGTGTGTGTGTGTGTGTGTGTGTGTGTGTGTGTGTGTGTGTGTGTGTCATACCTCTCAACCTGGAAACATCAAAAATCTGGACAAGGCCCATGAAAAATAGGTACAAATCTGTACTCTGATTAACATCTAATTTGCATACATAATTATGTAACCCCACCTACTCCAATGGGATTGTGGGATACCAACTTTCAAACGCAAACTGAAGAACAGACAACCAAAATATGGCACTGCACTAGAGTCCCCTGCAGCCATTCTAATGTCCCATTACCTACTGATTTCTCCCCATTTGCCATAAACACTAATATGTGCATACTGCTTTACTTCTACAATGATTATTTGGGTTTTATTTTTACATTTTGCAGCACAACAATGCACAAAACACTAACAGACATCCGCTAAACAAAGCAACACTGTCTCACAATGAAAATAGACTTGGCCTTAAAACTTCTCTGCCCTTGAAACCCACAGTCATTGAAACAGCATTGAAACCGACACACCACATCCAAAGAAAATGCATCTGGCCAGTGGTGGATAAAGATTACCTTTGGGCTGTTTTCAAATCATTGGCCCCTTGTACACAAAACAAGAAACATACATGTGTTCTTTTCCTTGATACACCTTCCTGACTTTATTAAGCTATATTCGTTGCATAATACAGCACACTTGTTAGACAGAGTGCAATTTAAATTTATTGTTTGAACATTTTTCCATTAAGCTATACTGTAGGCAATAAAACAAAATGCATGAACCAATAATGACAAAACTGCCCAATTCAACACATTTCCATCATAAATGTCTACTTCCACACCCACACTATAAACAGAATGACAGTAGTGTAAGCCATAGGCATTTTGCACAGCTTCTGGCACTTATTTTCAACTTCAGTTATTTTTTTTGGGGGGGCAAAAGGTCAAAAACCAGGGACACATTTTAAACATTGCTTGTATAATTTTGAAAAGTTGCCAGAATAAAAAGTGTTACCACCATGCACATCACTGGCAAGTCTTGAACCCAGGACCCTATGTATTAGGGTCAGAGCAACATACCACTATGCCAAATCAGAAGTTCCCTGAAGAAAAGGAAGACTGAAACTTAATGGCTATCATTTAGTGAATTCATTTCTCACTTCTCACCATATCTCTCAACCTCTTAACACAAAAAACCTGGACAAACAATGCCAATAATGGGGGAATACAAATTCAGTTCTCACTTTTCAGCATAGCTCTTTACTCTTAGAACTAAATACCTGGACAAACCTCACAAGTGGTGGTGGCTAGGGACTTGCCAGAAACACATTTTAAACATTGCTTGTATAATTTTGGAAAGTTGCTAGAATAAAATGTTGTGTTACCACCATGCATTTCATTGGCAAGTCTTGAACCCAGGACTCTATGCACTAAAGTCAACACAACATACCACTATGCCAAATCAGCAATCCTCTAAAAATAGGAAGTCTGAAACTTAATGGCTATCATGTAGTGAATTCAGTTCTCACTTCTCACCATAGCTCTCAACCTCTTAGCACAAAAAACCTGGACAAAGTTAATAATGGGGGAATACAAATTCAGTTCTCACTTCTCACTCACCATAGCTCTCAACTCTTAGCACAAAAACCCTAAACAAACAACAAAGCCAATAATGGGGGAATACAAATTCTGTTCACTTGTCACCATAGGCTTAGCTCACAACTCCTAGCACAAAAAAATCTAGAAAAAGCTCAGAAACACAAACACACACACACACACACACACACACACACACACACACACACACACACACACACACACACATACACACACACACACACTTACTTGAGTCCAAAGATTCCCCCATTAAATAATCCACTGCTGCTGTTAACATTTCCAGGCCTGGAAATGTGATAATAATAAGAAATCCAAACGAGTGCTTTCCTGCTGCTAAGAAATACCACTGATAATAAAAATCCAAACGAGTGCTTTCCCGGCCCAAAAATGCTGCTGCTAAGACATACCGCTGATAATAATAAGAAATACAAGTGCTTTCTCGCTCGCATTTGCAGCCGGAAATGATGATGTGAGCTCAAGGAGCTCAATATATATATATATATATATATATATATATATATATATATATATATATATATTTATATATATATATTGGTCCACTTTGTAATTTCAAAATACTGAAATCCCGAATTTCAGTATTTCGAAATCACAAAGCCGAAAACCCAAGCACAACTTAAAAATCTGAAAACACACCACTGCAAAATTCAAAATCCCGAAACTACGCTACTCCTACAGTACACACATAAACAAACACAACCCCCCACACAATCAAACAAATGTATCTAAACTTCATATAAGCAGGGGGGCAAGCCCCCCTGCACACCCCTACTTATATATTCTAACTCCAAGATTGCACAAACAGAAACACAAATGAAACTCACACATACACATCTTACAGTCCCTCACAACACACACTTACACACACTAAAGCCACTAATCAACATATTTACACACACAAACTTACCTAAATTAAAATTCAAACTTCCAAACACCGCACCAGCGGAAGCGGAAAGTCAAAATCTCCATGCTTCGGGATTTTGAATTTCGCACTTCTGCCGGTTTCGGAACTTTGAGTGTTCGGCTTTGTGATTTTGAAATACTGAAATTTGGGATTTCAGTATTTCAAAATTACAAAGTGGACCCATAGATATATATATATATATATATATATATACATATATATATATATATATATATATATATATATATATATATATATATATGGTAAATTGGGTTTACTATCAAAATATCGACGTTCAGAACACTGAACGTTTAATACAATAAAAATGATGTAACACTTCCAGCATACTAATTACCTTGTAATGTTGAATCTGTTGATCAAATTTAGCAGATTCAACATTAATGTCAAAAATTGGCCATGATGGCAGTGTAGGTGCAAACATAAATGAAACACCTACACTGTCAATCATGTTTTAGCATGGAGGCAAGACTCCATGCACCTCCCCCCGTGTGGTGCTGCACCCCCCCACCCCACTGCATATTAAATATTCTAACTCCGAGATCACATTTCAGTGACAAAAGGGATACAGTTCCCTTTCTGCACTGTACCACAACTCTACTCACAACATCAAGTTACTATCATTGAATGCACACTTGCATTCGCTGATATGTAATCATGATCACCTAGCATTTGGAAAGACGGAACTAATGTTCAATTTTCCACATTCGCTGAACCAAATTTTAACATTTTGATAGTAAATTGTTGTGTTCATAGGTTCATAGGTAGGTACTAGGCTATTGGCCCTGGGGCCTATACAAACCCAGCCAAAAAGGTACCCTGGCTTTTGCCACCCAAGAAAATTATTTTCCTATTTCCCATCCAATCATCAAGATTTTTCTTGAAGAGTGTTAATGAGGAGCTTTGTTTGATATAGATAGCTAGTTTATTCCAGAGTATGGGAAGTCTCTAGGACAATAATCTATCCCTCCAGCATGTTCTGTCTATTGTTTTGACAAGGTTTAGGTCCCTAGAATGTTTTAGCAAATTTTAATAAACAGTTTTTATTTTTTTTTCAATAAGGATATATTTGTTCTATGAGCAATATAATTCTAAAATGCACTGTTTATATTAATGTTATATGGCACAAAAAGTTGATATAAAACAGAGATTATATCATTATTATATCATTTTACATTGGGAGGCGTGGGTGGCATAGCTCCACATCTTGTTTGTTTTATATTATATTTTACCAAAAACTTCAAAACAATGTATTTTAAACAATAGACATGCATAGTTATAACATAAATGACTAACTCTCTCCAGAAGACAATATGTACTCAAACTAAATGGGTGGCTGTGCCCCCCACATCCCCTAACTATATATACTAACTCCAGGATTGCATTACAGTGGGGAAAAGGGCATATACCTTTTGCTTACCTTACAGTACTCTAGACAGTACCATATATACTAAGTGCAGTTCAGTGAAATGAGTTTTCAGTAATTTGTGTTTTCAGTGATGTGGTCAGGGTGAAATGAAGTTCAGTAAAATGAGATTCTATGAAACAAAGTAGACCCATACATATGTGTGTGTGGATATATATATATATATATATATATATATATATATATATATACATATATATATATATATATATATATATATATATATATATATATATATATGTACACACACACACACACACATATATATATATATATATATATATATATATATATATATATATATATATATATATATATATATACACATATATATATATATATATATATATATATATATATATATATATATATATATATTGGTCCACTTTGTAATTTCGAAATACTGAAATCCCGAATTTCAGTATTTTGAAATCACAAAGCCGAAAACCCAAACACAACTTAAAACTCTGAAAACACACCACTGCAAAATTCAAAATCCCGAAACTACGCTACTCATACAGTACACACATAAATAAACACAAAACTCCCCCCCCCACAATCAAACAAATGCATCTTCTTCTTCTTCTTTCGGCTTTTTCCCGGTTAAGGGTCGCCACAGTGGATCACCTTGTCCGCACATTAATTGGCAGTGGAGTTTTACGGTGTCGAGTTGCCAGCCCGGCGCCCAACCTTCCACAGAAGGCACACTCACATGCACACCTAGGGCCAATTTTAGAGTGTCCAAACCACCTGCAGCATGTCTTTGGGATGTGGGAGGAAACCAGAGCACCCGGAGGAAACCCACGCGACCACAGGGAGGACATGCAGACTCCGCACAGAAGGCACCCCAGCCGAGGATCGAACCGGAGAACCTCTTGCTGTGAGACGGCAATGCTAACCACTGCACCACCGTGGACGCCCAATCAAACAAATGCATCTAAACTTCATATAAGCAGGGGGGGAAAGCCCCCCTGCACACCCCTACTTATATATTCTAACTCCAAGATTGCACAAACAGAAACACAAACGAAACTCACACATACACATCTTACAGTCCCTCACACACACACATATCACAGTCACAACACACACTTACGCACACTAAAGCCCCTAATCAACATACTTACACACACAAACTTACCTAAATTAAAATCCAAACATCCAAACACCGCACCAGTGGAAGCGGAAATTCAAAATCTCCGTGCTTCGGGATTTTGAATTTCGCACTTCTGCCGGTTTCGGAACTTTGAGTATTCAGCTTTGTGATTTTGAAATACTGAAATTCGGGATTTCAGTATTTCAAAATTACAAAGTGGACCCATATATATATATATATATATATATATATATATATATATATATATATGGTAAATTGGGTTTACGATCAAAATATCGACATTCAGAACACTGAACATTCAATACAACAAAAATGATGTAACACTTCCAGCATACTAATTAGCTTATAATCTCGACTCGGTTGATCGAATTTAACAGATTCAGCATTAATGTCGAAAATCGGCCATGATGGCAGTGTAGGTGCAAACATAAATGAAACACCTACACTGTCAATCATGTTTTAGCATGGAGGCAAGACTCCATGCACCCCCCCCCCCCGTGTGGTGCTGCACCCCCCACCCCACTGCATATTTAATATTCTAACTCTGAGATCACATTACAGTGAGAAAAGGGATACATTTCCCTTTCTGCACTGTACCGCGACTCTACTCACAACATCAAGTTACTATCATTGAATGCACACTTGCATTCGCTGATATGTAATCATGATCGCCTAGCATTTGGAAACACGGAAAGTCGACTAATGTTTGATTTTCCACATTCGCTGAACCAAATTATAACAGTTTGATAGTAAATTGATGTGTTCATAGGTTCAAGGGTTCATAGGTAGTTACTAGGCTATTGGCCCTGGGGCCTATACAAACCTAGCCAAAAAGGTACCCTGGATTTTGCCACCCAAGAAAATTATTTTCCTATTTCCCATCCAATCATCAAGATTTTTCTTGAAGAGTGCTAATGAGGAGCTTTGTTTGATATAGATAGCTAGTTTATTCCAGAGTATGGGAAGTCTCTAGGACAGGAATCTATCCCTCCAGCATGTTCTGTCTATTGGTTTGCCAAGGTTTAGGTCCCTAGAGTGTTTTAGCAAATTTTAATAAACAGTTTTTATTTTTTTTCAATAAGGATATATTTGTTCTATGAGTAATATTTCTAAAATGCACTGTTTATATTAATGTTATATGGCACAAAAAGTTGATATAAAACAGAGATTATATCATTATTATATCATTTTACATTGGGGGGCATGGGAGGCATAGCCCCACATCTTGTTTGTTTTATATTATATTTTACCAAAAACTTCAAAACAATGCATTTTAAACAATGGACATACATAGTTACAACATCGATGACTAACTCTCTTCAGAAGACAATATGTGCTCATACTACCCCCTAACTATTATACTAACTCCAGGATTGCACTACAGTGGGGAAAAGGGCATATACCTTTTACTTGCCTTACAGTACTCTAGACAGTACCATATATACTAAGTTCAGTTCAGTGAAATGAGATTCAGTGAAATGAGTTTTCAGTAATTTGTGTTTTCAGTGATGTGGTCAGGGTGAAATGAAGTTCAGTGAAATGAAATTCTATGAAACAAAGTAGATCCATATATATATATATATATATATATATATATATATATATATATATATATATATATATATATTATGTATATATCTGAAGCCAGCTTAATTGGAATAATTATATCTGGTAAAGATTATTTTAAGTTATCAGCTAAGAGGCCCATGAACCTTTTATAGTCATTATTTAAAGTGAAATTGATCTGTAAGAACAACATAATTTTTGACTCTCATCTTCTTTTAAAATTGGAGTAATTAGTGAATATTTCCAAGATGGGATCATTTCCTTTTTTGATTTTGTATCTATAAGAATGTTATGAAAAAGTGCATAATTTCTTTAGCAAATCATTTTTAAAACTTAGATTATTCCATCAATCCCTAAGGATATTTGGTTAAATTTTTTCACTAGTTTCCTTTATTGTGATTTGTTTAAGAATTTTTTTTAGCTCTGACTATATCTTTTTTAAAGGTATATTTTTTATAGATGTTGTTTCATTAGGATTGTTAGTATTTTCATTAAGTACTTCTTGGGATGAGTAATACTGCCCAAATGCTTCTAAAATTTATCCCACATCTGTACAAGTTTTGTTGTTTTTAAATTTTTTTTTCTAATATAAAGTTGATTTTTGATTGCATTTTCATTTTTTGAGATAAATTGCACATATATTTAGATGATGCAGTCTATGAATCCATTTTCAATTTTGGTTGTGATTAGTTCATTATATTTTATATATGATACAACTGAACAGTCAACTGAATTATAACAATATACTCATTGTTACTGTAAAATAAAGTGCACACTGTTTAAATGACTCAAAATTGTTAACCATTCTTTTCCCCCTTCATCTCATTTATATATAATCACTTTTATATTTGTCATAATATCATATTGTAGTATAACGATAAAAACTTCTATAATCTTCATAAAACAGCTTTGTCAATTATGAATCATGGAAGTATGTAAAGAGATTGTTGTTGTTTGTCTTTTGGCTTTTCCCAGTTAGGGGTCGCCACAGCGGAACTCCGGTCCGCTAATGATTGGCAGTAGATTTTTACGGTGTTGAGTTGCCACCTTGACGCCCAACCATCAACGAAGGCACGCCCATTCACGCATGTCTTTTGGAACGTCACTCGACCTGCGGTTAGGACATGCAGACTCCACATAGAAGGAACTCCCTGCACTCCAGTCGAGAGTCGAACGGGAGAACCTCTTGCTGTGAGGCAACAATGCTACCACTGCACCACCGTGGATCTTTTGTAAAGAGATTGTAATTATAAATATATTATAAATATAAGTGCTAGAATATTTACTAAATGTTCCATTTAATGAGATTCTCTAATATATATATATCCATCTTTCCAACACCAAAACAAGATGTACCATCTCATTTTAAATTCAGCTGTATAATAAACCTTAAATGCCCACTCTCAAATGTTTGTGACATTAGAACATCTTAAGAATACAGATTAAATCATTAGTCTAAAGTCATCACAGTATAAAAAAGGGATAGAAGAACAATTGGGATCTTGTGCAGATTTCTTTTGGCAGTTTGCTATTAAAACATTTTTAATATATGAAGTTTATTTAAAAGTCTAAGAAGTCTATGAGCTGCTAAATTGAATCTATCAGTACTTTTTCCACAGGCAGAAATAAGGACCTCTGAACTAATGAACAGCTATGCAGTATTTGCTGAATACTTTCTCAACTTCTTTTCCCTTTCCCCCTTTCTTTGCCCCACTGCCATCATATTTATGTTCATTATATTTATTCACTTTTTACTTTTTCTTCATTCTTTTCTTGATTGTTATGCTACAGGTCAGTAAAAGACTCAACGTCTTCTCTTATAGCTACTAACCTAGATATCTGGTCTTGCAAGCATGCATAATGCCAGAATAAAGCAAACCATCCCAATATCAGGTCAGAAAGCCCTAACTGCAATATTTTATTTATTTTCTTGTCAAGACCTTTGGAAGTTTATCTATAAATATAAATAATGGACATTCCAGTGGTTTAACATTAATCTATTGAGAAAGAGCTAAGCATAGACAAAATCTTTAAGATGGTATTGTTAATTCTGATAAATCTTTTTATATTAAATATTAGTGGAACATCAAATGTAACTTCTTATAGACCTTTATTTCTTTTAATTACATAATATCCATAACTCTGATCAAAATGTAAAAGAAAACTATGAATACCATGTGTTCTATTGAATTATCATAACTAAAATGGCAATATAACTTTCCCTCATAGATATAGATATAGCTACAGACTAGGAAGTGTAGAGGAAAGAATAAGTGATGCACAGCTGAAAAGCCAAACTAGATGTAATTGCACACAGAGCTATACATTTATTCTCAAGATTTCATCCTTATATAAAAACAGACCTGATTTGTAGGTAAGATTCTATTAAAGTAGAATTATTAAGAATGGTAAATTTTCTTTCTTTGTTTTCCCTCCCTCCTTTCCCCCCTTCTCAAAAATGACAGCCTGTATGAGAAGAGATTTGAGTGCTCATACACAGGGTGAAAAGAGAGTTTCATTTTGGAAAAAAAAGAAAAACATTTTCAGTAGCATATATCTGTCATGAAAACTCTCCTACAAAAAAAAAAAAAAAAAAAAAAAAAAACCTTTCAAATTCTGATGTCCAGTAAGGAAAACTATCAAATCAAACTATTATAATTTGGAAACACACAAGATACTTTCTGGAGAAAGAAAAAAAATGCACTTGAATTTGAGTACACCACTAAGCAGTTCCTTTACATAACCCACACACTTGTAGTTGAGCATTCCACTAAGTAGTTCATTTATAAAACCCATACATCTGTAATTGAATGCTCCACCAAGCAGTTCATTTACAACCCCCCCTCACTTGTAGTAAAGCATTCCACCGAGCAGTTCATTTACAAAACCCACATATTTGTAATTGGATGATCCACCAAGCAGTTCATTTACAAAACCCACATACTTGTAGTCGAGTTTTCTGCCACTTAGTTCATTACATTTAACATATCAAAACTATCTACTGTAAATCATCAAATGCTTCAACAGACAATGTTTTTTACTTTTCCTTTCTTCTCCCTCTTTACCCTCTCTTGCCTCACCTCTCCCATCTTCTCTTACCCCACTCTTCCCTACTCTCCTCATTTCAAACATATACATATATGGTTAATAATAAACCAGTTTCATTCTAACATATGGCAATGAGAAAAGAAAAATAAATGTGAAAACGAGAAATTATTATTGCTAACATAATTACTATGCATGGATTTTCTAGGCCAGTTTTCAGACCCTTCACAGTGTCCTGCAGTAGTGTGCACATTAACAGCTATGGCCTGTTATGTGATGCGGAGCATGGCTTTCACAATGCCTTGAGTACCTTTATTGCCCTGGTAATGGCCATTGATACCATTTATTGAATCCTGAATTAGGGACATATTACTGCAGGTATCTTTGTTGACATGACAAGGACTTTTGAAATGGTCAGCCATACAATTCTTCTCAATAAACTCAAATGACCCAACTTTGGAGATAACACTATTTGCTGGTTTCACCTTTAGCTGAAACACAGAACCTTCCAAGTACATAGCAATGTCTCATCCTCTACTGCTGGTAAACCTAATCCAGGTGTACCTCAAGGGTCTGTGCTAGGTTCTCTTTTCTCTCTCTTTGTGAATGATCTCCTCCTAGAATTACCAAATCTTAAATTAATAATGTATGCAGATGACATGATGCTCCTGCAATCCACTAGTAGCCATTCTGAGCTGCAAACCAAATTACAGGACAATTTCCCTCAGTTATGCACCTGGTCCACTACTAACAAATTATTATTTAACCCCCAAGAAATCCAATGTCATGGTCTTTGCCTTAGCCAAGAAATTACATACTATTCCTCATAGTCTCTTAACAGATCTTTTTTCCCAATATTTTTATTAAAGATAAAACAAGAGAATAAATACTGTCTAATACACTGATCATACAGAACAGACAACTTTTAAGAACAATGAAACTAAATCAGTTATTTACATTATTTACAGAGGCCTGAAAAAATATTAAATAATATTTTAGATATGGTTGTGATTAAGGGAGGTTGATCTAAGTATGAAGAGTTCTGACTAGTTCAGCATAAGTCTTGAAAATAAGCAATTACAATTTGTATTAATAACCAACCTTGCGGTGATAAGTTATACCCCAGGATTTACTAATCTACCGTGTAAGACTAGATTAGTCTTGCACGGAAGCGCCAGTCTAAGAGTATGACAGCAGCGCACCATGCATATTAATGAGGGCGTGCTGCCTCAACTCTAAAGCTTACACGGAGTGTGGACGAGTGTAGGGGGCGTGTCGGACTGCCAAGCAGTCCAAAAATACACACCCTGCAATGAAGAAACTTGAGAAATTTCGAGTTACATGAGTGAGTCCGCTCACGTGTACATTGTAACACTACAGTCCCCCATATGTTAAACCACGTACAAATTAAAAGAAATTAAATTTTTTTTCTTCCGATATAGCTGCCCATATTTGCACGGGTTTGCACGGGTTTGCCCATTGCTTAGCTATAATTAGCAGCTTAGACACCAGAAGAGGATAATAAGAAAAATATATGCAAATTAAGCAAAATAGCGAAAACGTAGTGGTTAGAGCCTTTGCACAAAGAGGAGGCATTCCCGGTTTGAGTCCCACTACTGCACGTTCCATTTTCTGTTGGAAATCTGTATACAAAAATATTTCCTGACATTTTTTATGTATAAGTTTTGTAAAAAGCATTGAAATGTTAAATGTAGTAGTGAACTAATTATATATATATATATATATATATATGAAGGTGAAATGGTTATGCATTCTGAGGCATGAGTACCCTATTTTACACAATATAAAGCACTGCTAAGCATATTTTACCAGTATTGAGCATATTTAAAACCAATTGTGCGTAACTGCATGCCGCGCCAACCAGCGCAACCACAACGTATTTGCGCATAGCTGCGCACAGCGCTAACCAGCACAACGCAGGGCAACATCGAGCAACATTGAGCAATGTTGAGAAATGTAGGGCAAGGTCAAACAACATCGAGCAACGTCAAGCAGTGTTGAACAACGTCAGGCAACATCGAGCAACGTTGGGCAAAGTCGGGCAAAGTTGAGCAAAGTCAGTTAAACACGGTCACACCTCCTTTACTGTACCTTAACCAGTGAGGTCTGCCCAGTAGGAAAATAAAAAGCAGTGGCAGGGTTTGAACTCAGTATACTGTGCACTATAGTCACAGTACTTAACCACTAAGCCATGACATTATTTCATAAACATGCACTTTCAACAGACACATGTCTATCAAAGGAATTTTAAACATTTCCAACATCAGCTAAGTAGGCGTGCCTACAGCTGAGTTTTTCCAAAAGTGGCCAACCACAAATAAGTGTGGGAAATGAGGCATATTTAGCTCCACAGGTGGGAATACTTGCTATAATGGGTTGTAGTTTCCTTCTGCATTCAGCATGGCCAGTGTTGGAGAAGGCACTCGATTTAGAGCGCAACGCTGGGGCATTGAGGTGTCCAAAGTAATGGTTTGGCTCCTTGCATGTACTGTTATATAAAATAAATGAGAGAGAGCCTTCAAAAAGTGTTTTAACCCAATAAATAAAGGTGTAATAATCCTTTAATAAATGTATAATTCCTGGAGTGCATCTGTGTCATTTTCTTTGATATGTTGTTGTACTGTTGCATTCTGTAAATAGTAGTGTTGTATTAAGCAGTGTCATCCCACAATTGGGTAGGCCCATATAACGTGGATGAAGGGAGTGCCAGTAGCTTTTATGCATATTTGCAGCCCTCAACTTTTGGTTCATGCCCAGCATGTACAGGTTAATCTGACACATGAGTAGCTTGGTATTGTGTTCCCCAGAAATGTCAGTGTGCTGCCAGAAATGTAGGGAGCTGTTAACATATAACTGATACTTTCACCTGAACATATCTAGATAATTATATGAAAGTAGAACTGTCAGTGTACCATCTTAACAGTAGTGTGTATGAGCAATTCTCAAAATATATTGCAGTAACATCTGCATCTTGGACAGTTTGTATGTAAGATACAGCTCATGTATATAATGATCTTGCAAAATGCAACTGCACAATATAAGGACATTGGGTAGTGTAATAATACATGTAAGGGACATATAACTGCAGTTAATAGGAATGTAGTGAAAACTAGAAGGATATATAAGTTAATTGAGCTATATTTTTCCACCCTACTGTATGTGCATAAAAAATGCAATTCCACACCTCAATCGGTATGTCTAATCTCAAAACATTTGTTGGCACATATGTCCTATTGGTTTATAAATATTTGCATTTATTTCCATGCGTGTGCCCTGTTAAAATACCACAGTATTGGAGGCCTGTTGCCATCAATTAAACCTGCATGCTGTTGTAATGTCCACTATTGTTCTATATATGCATGTGTTATGCTTGCTTTTCAACTGTTGAAAATCTTGTGTGTTGGGTTAATGGGAATACTTCTGCATGCTGTTATAACTAATTGGGAATACTGTTGACTGTTACTAACCCATATCTTTATTAAACTCTCTAAAACATAGTTTGTATGGGAAGGCCAGTCCCAGTGGACCCACCTGTCCCACCTCAGCTGGCCATGGCACCTGGCACCAGCAGATCTGTTGCACAGCCTGGGACCTTCTCCTCCATTGGCCCTTTGCCACCTTCAGGTGAAAGCACTGCAGGGGATGGGGCTCGCCCCCCTGTGCAAGCGTGTGCAGAGGAGGGGCACCAATCACCCTTTGAATGGTCCGGGCTGTGGTGCGTAGAGAGATTAAACGTTCTGTTGCAGAACCTCTATGTCAGCTTGAGGCCCAAGTGGGGCAACTGCTGGGTCAGCCTGCCCCTCCTACACAGCCCCCAGCACAGACACCCTCTGGGCCATGAAGGTGCAGTGGTGACTGCCCATGGTTGGGGACCTCAGTCCCAGTGTTTCCATCTCGGGGCTCATGGGCTTGGGATTTCCAAACATCCCTCCCCGTCAAAGGTGGTCACCCACCACATGTGTCATATATCACTTCTGTATGCATCTTGTTTGTCTTGTCTGTTTACCTCCCCAACCTACCTCCCCAAATATACCTACTTCCCCTACCTCACATTCCACTCTCACCTGAAAAAAAAAAAAAAAGAGCAATCTGCTCCCCCCCAAAAAAAATTATGCCCCATACATAGTTGCCCATTTTGCAGACATGTCCACTGGACACATGAAATGTTATTTAATTGGCATTACAATATACTTTGTTGTCCTCACCCTTCTCTCAGGGGTTGAAGGTTTCATATCTATCTCCAAATTTATTGCATATGCACAGCTGATGCTGTTGAAGAAATTGGCAGCTATGGACCTTCCCTACATCCGTCCTGCACATCCCAAGCTATTTTCCAAACTGTCTTTCCCTCTTTGTGCCTCTTTTTCACCACTTTCCTATCTCCCCATTTTTTTTTCTTTCAAAGAAATGAGTGCGGGGTTAGCGGGAGTAAGCACTATTAAACAGTAGTTAGCGGGTTTGTGCGATTTTGCGCTTGTATGCACTTGTTTGCGCTTGACTAAGCTTGGCTAAGCATGGTGCAAACCCACGCAAACCTGCTTACAACTGCTTAGAAGTGCCTTAATCACTCTGTATGTAAGGTCCCTTGTTCTGCTCAGGAGCAAAATAGAACACCTCTATAAGTCTCGAACCCCGGACCTTGCACATACTACACAACATGAAGTTCCACTAAGCCACGGTAGATATACATCAAGTTTGTGCTTAAATAATTATATCATGCATCAGAATGAGTGAATGTAAAGGAAAAATAGGAATATTATACCACACAACTTGTTCTGTGGATATTGACCAACAGTTGTTGTGGGATTGCATTACATGACTGTGATAAGAGAAGCAGCCATTCTAGCAGGAAATACTGTTACACCATCACTTTACAACCCCACACAGTATTACAGCAGGACAAACACTGGCATATCTGTTTAGGGCAGAGGCCAAACCTCCCAACTGTCCCTAATTTTTAGGGATGCCCCTGATTTTGACACAAATTTTAGCTCTGTCCCTCTGAATCCCTCCAAAAACTACTGACTTTGGCCAGAAAGGTGGTGAATTACACTTAATGAATAATGACAATAATTAAGAGTTAGACACTGCTTTTACTTCAGAAAAGGTGTATTAATTCATATGCCCTGATTCTCTCAATGTCTCAGCTTAATGGCACTAATATTTTAAAGGTGTCCCTGATTGTCCCTGACTTTTTCTTGACTTTTCCCTGAGTCTGTTCAAATATGTACCTGATTGGTTGAGAGGTCTGGCAGAGGCAGAAACACAGAGGCATATCAGCCTTTCTGCTGTTACACACTGTGCAAATAGCTTTGGAAGGAGTTTAGGAAGAATACCCTTATGTAGGAATACAACACTGAAATACAAATCGATATAGCCATGTACTGATAGCAACCAACTGTAAGAATGCCATTGCTCTATTGCTGAAAAGACCTGTGTGGTGCACAGACAAAAAATAACAGACTATTCTTTGGCTATCATGAGGATAGGTCCACAGTTGGGAGTTACACAGACTACTTGCCTTGATAAACTAACATGTACACAGCAGCCCTGTAAGTCCAGCAAGATAAAATCCACACAATACTACTTATGCTCTCTGTACTTCTGCAACCCTACCCAAATGTAGAATATACCTGTGTGTGCAGGGTCTACCAAGCATGTAGGTAAGCATACTCACAGTACTGAAATCTGTCCAGTTTTTCTGAGCAGCTTGTGCTAATGTCAACACTAAAAAAGCACAAACTGTTTAGAACTGAGTAAATGAATATTCACAGTATAGTAGTTCACAAACAATTCTTGTGCCAAAGGAATACATCTCAATAACTAGCTTTTTATGGCAGTTAATTTTAACAGTTGAAAAGAAAGTACATCTTTCCATGTATCTTGAGGTAGCATTTTGAGGGGTGAGTACATTTCTACACTGACAAGTGGGTACTGGAAGCAGCAACATTAGGTCTGAGTACAAAATGTAAATCTCTGGCTACACCCATGGCTTCTAATATAAGAACTATACCAATCTTCTGTCTTAAACAGTGATGTCCACACCAAACAAGGATGATCTCCATCTTGGAAAGCTGAAAGGGCCATGCCTACATGAGTCAGCAATTTATAGTACTGGGTTGCTATGACATTGATTACTGCAATTACTGCACAGCAGGCTGCATGAAATTAGCAAATGGTGGCCACTAATTGGTGCAGAGGCCATCACATGCTCATGTGCAAATTCCTACAAGAGCAGGCTGCAATCTCTGTCAACAAACTCAATCACTCTATTGCAGAGACTGACAGAGAGAGAGACAGAGAGAGAGAGACAGAGAAAAGGAAAAAGAAATATTACCAGATCATACAAAGGAAAGGTATATGACACATATGTATTTACTGGCATTTAGTAGATGTTATTGAAGAATAGTCTACATAATGTGAACCATTCATATGTGGAAGCAGTACTTCTTTATGCACAGATGTTCTGCTTATCTACTGCTATGGACAATACTGTGTGTATCTGTGGGCTGTGGGACATACTTGTGAAATGTGTAGCTCAGCATTAAATGTCAAAGATCTGATCCATGTTATCTGTGTTCTGTACAGTAGTGTGGCCAATGGCTGTTGGAGGGATTAGTGCTAACATTATATACGCTGGTGTGACAGAACAATACATGCATGATAGTCATATTAAAGTGTAGCTTAGCAATGGCAACTGCTGTAGCAGTCTAGTATGCTTATCTAGCATGTGTTACCATATATACCCCCCTAATGTTAATGTGTGTTCATATGTGACACCTGTTTGTGTTGCAGCAAGGCCCAGCAATTCAGCTGTGAGGTCCAGGGACTTACAACAGTGTGGACCTTGTGTGTGTATGCCACACACATACATAGAAATATATATGCGTCATATATATTCACATCTGTATATGTGCATAGAGCAGGGGATATATTGCAACTGTTTGTGAAGGAGGGAAATATATATGTTGGTGAAGGTTAGTATGCGCATATTTGTATGTAGGTTTTAGTGTGTGACAAACAAGACAGCATACAGTGCTGGTTAAACACTATGGGTGGTTTGTTCAGTTTGCAATGTTGAAGCCAGTAAGGCCTGCGAAAGCTACCTGGGCTGTGAACACCTTCAATGCATTTAGCCCAAGACTGTGTGATTTTATTACATTACTGTACACCGTACATCCCTTGTATAATTGATATTCTCACTATGAAAGGTGAAATGTATATGTGCCTACATATATATGTATATGTAGACCAATGGATGTGTATTATATCTATATATATATATATATATATATATATATATATATAAATATATATATATATATATATATATATATATATATATACATATATATATATATTTATATATACTCATACACACCTACATCTGCTTGTTGCAATAGATTCTCTGCACTGTTGACTGACTGTAATGGTCAATATGTTTGTGAATACGTCAAAGATATGTATCTGTGGGATAGCTTAGTGGGAAACTGTTTATGTCATGGTATTATGAGTCCTTGCTTTGATCCTAGCAAAAGCTGTGTATTCTGTTGCTAGGCAGAACAAGTGCTATTGCATACAGTGTGATTAAGTCCCTTGGTTTTAACTAGGGTGTGTCATTGGAGACTAAAGCACTACATCTATGATTATTGATTGGTACCGATGTTGAATGCTAATCCTTTGTGTATTGTAGTACTACTTGAAGCTCTGGGCCTGTACAGCAAAGTATGTTGTATGTCCACATTGCTTGCATCCACTGTTTTGTGTGGTCCCTGTATTCATCACAGATTACATTTCTCAAGATTAAGAGTTTGTAAGTACTGACACACAGTACTGTATAGTACACACTGAAAGCTTATCTGGGTTGTCGTACCTTTGTGTCCTGTAATTATGTCTGATGTGTGTGTGGGTATGTCTGTAACATGTCCTTTGACATATGTGTGGTAAAACATATAACTGCGTATCTAGCAACATTCATAGTGTACTACAGCAGTATGTGACCTATATTCCCAATTGTGCACATATTTTGGCCACGGGTTTGGCATTAACAACTGGACCTTACACTGATTGTGATGGATGATATATTTCTTTACACATCAGCTTGATGTGTGTCTGCTGTGGCTAGGTGGTGCATCGTGTTGCATACAGTGTGCCAGGTACTCTTGTATAGTCTTATATAGTGATTTTATTTTGTTGCTGTGCAGAACATGGTTCATTAGATAGAGACTGAGTAAGGCACTTTCAAGCAGTTGTGGGGTGAGCAGTGATAAGTGGCAGTTACAGTGTTTCACTCTCGGTTAGCTTATAGGTTGCTATATATAACAGTTCAGTGATATCTGTAGTGTATAATGTTAAATGTGCCATATGACTTGCTCAGACATATTTTTGTATTTATGTCTTCCATGATCATGGCCCATCGCAGGAACCCCAGTTACAGTAGTGCTGAAGATGATATCATTACTAGCAGTATATTCAGCACTACCGTCTCATGTTCTCACAGACCAGCCAGGACCATCAGGAGCATACTGCAATGTGGCAAGATGCTGTCCGCAGGGTCAATGAGGTAGGCCTGCATAACTGGACATATGAGCAGGTACGCCACCACTGCAGTGATCTTCTCAGACATGTCTGTCAGCGTGCCGCTGATGTGCGTAGACAACAGCTTGCAACAGGAGGTGGTGTTAATATCCACCCCCCCCCCCTCACCAGAGTGGAGGAGCTGCTCCTGAGCCTGGTGGCACCTGCCCAACAACAACAGCAGCAGACATACACAATGATGGAGGTTGGAGCCATCCAGCAAGCACACATGGAGCATGCAGGTAACATGGCATCTCTGTAGATTACTGTTATCTGTATTGGTAGATCATGCATATGTGAGATGTGGAGTGTATCGTTCAAAGATGTGGAGCCTGTTGTTGTGCAATACTGACCATTTGGAACATAATCTGTAGCCCTGTGAATGTGAACTGTTGTTGTACTGTAAGATTGCAAACACACAGTAGCAATGCCATAGTTGTGGCCACTGACAAACTGTCTCATCTCTATGTAGGTCCCTCTGGGGTGACATCAAGGCAGCGGACAGATGCTGGTGAGTGTGTTCTACATTTATTATTGTAAATAAAAAGTGCATGTCATAGTTAAGGTGTAGGCCATGTACACATGTAACACACCTACCCATAATGCATGCTGTGCATGTTTGGTGTAAGAGCACACACATCTCGTTAATGTGATTAGCTGCCTCAAGCACATGCAATACCCAGACCATCTCAAACAAATGTGGCTAGACTGTAGTGACAATTGGATAGGCACAGTTGATACTCAACATGCACATAACATACACATCTATGTCACACACAGAGCATTTTAACATGCTACACATAAAGGATTCCCAAACCCTCTGTAAAGACACACTCCAGTATCCAAAATCTCATCCACACATTACAAATAATATACCTGAGGGGTAGAGGCCTATCACGAGGCATTTAAACACTCTGCAACACACTACACATTCATGCCAGGGAATGCTCGGTATTGGCCTCCTTACAAACTCACATAACAACTGGTTGTGAAATGGTGAATTTAGCCAAGATAGTACAGTTCCAGCACAGCATGATTAGTGCTGGTTTATGAAACATTGTAGCCTTGAGTGACCACCTGATGCTTCATAATGATGGCCTATGTTACTACATCCCATCCAGTTATTGTAACCACAGTACTACACATAGCTTTAATTGCTATTCTCCTTAATGTAGTGTGTGTGCACACATATGCACCTCTAAACAGTATGCATACCAATCACCATTTGCACAACTGACACATATATGTCTTGTGATGCTATTGAATGGCTAGGTCATATGACACATATTGGGTATGTGTAGTGTTTAAATATGCAGTTGTGTTTTAGCATGCCATGTCATGGATAAGACTGGCATGTCCACAATATGATCTACATTCACCATAAGTACCATACATTGGGTATGTGGCTGAATGGTATTCCATCAATTATCCATGCACCACTGATGATGTGTGAATACTCATCATGCATGTGCTAAAATGTGTCCACAATTATTTGCTAAAGACACAGAGGCTGTAATCAGCATTGGATACATATCTGACACACAGAAACACATCCAGCAATGGTATGTACACCTGTGAGTTATGGTGCACAGTACATTACATGGTTATGAATACCTGCACAGCAATGTTGTGTCCATGTATGCATTGTGTTCCAGGGGGGAGGGCCATCACCTAATAACAAAACTCATGCATCAAAGCCATGTATACTGTTAGTAACAAGGACTGACTACATTTGCACTGCATGCTGTTGAGCAACAGATGTCCTGAATGCTGACATGTGTGATATGACTGTTTTGCTTGTGATACTGTATGCCACCATCACCTGCTATTGTATATGTTCTGTGATTGCTAGTGCTGTGTGTGTCTGCTTTTGGGAGGAGTGCAGTTTTGTGTGTGTGCATGTGTGCATGTGCGCATGTGTGCATGTGTGCATGTGCGTATGTGTGCATGTGTGCATGTGTGCATGGGCGCATATGTGCATGTACGCATGTGGTCTGAAGTCATGTTCAGGTCTTAAAGTGTGTTTCCTGTTTTCCTCTCACAGGTTGTGAGGTGGGGCTGGTTCAGTACAGCAGGGAACCTGATGTCACTGAGACAGACAGCGATCATGAGGATAGGTGTGTTGAGGCACAGGCAGGTTTGTCAGGGTCTGTTGTTGGGCCACCAACTGACAGTACACAAGTCTCCACCGCATCCATGCACACAGTCATACTGCCTGTACATCCATCATTACCATTGCCCTTAGCTGAGGGACAGTATGCAGTTGGCACTGGCCAGGACAGTGTGGTATCTATAGCACATGTATCAGGACACAGCAACCATAGCCAGATGTCTGGAATGGTGCCACATAGGCAGATGCCCAGGGGTTCTTGTCAGAGCACTGCTGGTCATCATGCCCCTGGCAGGCATGCCACACCTCTTTCTACCACACGCATGTTCCAGGCTGTCATAGAGGGACAGTCATGAATGCAGCAGTACACTAGACAGGGGCTAAGGGCACAGAGGGATCATTACACCTCTGTAAATGACAGTATCTGTAACCTGGCAGGTGCCATACGTAACTGCACTGAGGTCATTGATAGATGTTGGGGTGAGACATTGGATGTCCTCCACAATGTCATGTCCATGTGCCACTACAGTGCGGGATGGTTGAGACGTCGATGTGGACGTATGCAAGCAACATCACCAGCTGGAGGTCACCGTGGATGTCCAGTAAGTCATAGTCGCTCCAGTCGTGCCAGTACCAGCCCCAGCAATGTTGGGGGGCTGTCCATAGACCGTCCTAGAAGACCACATGCACATGGCTCTGGCCAGTCCCAGCAGGGACTTGGATCCAGTGGACATTTGTCAACCTCTTCGGATAGTACCCAATCTAGATTAGTATCTGATACTGTCTGCAGCACCCCTGCCAGGCACAGGTTCTGTATCCATGGCCAGAGACAGTGATCTGTAAAGCCTGCCAGGTACAGTCTGTAGCTGTCTTACAAAATCCCGTATATGGCAGCCACATGGTGGAATTGTGGGCATGCAGACACACACACATAAACCAGAAACCTAGGGCAAACACATACCCGCACACATGACATCAACGTTGGCCCATAACAGTACTCATGGCCCTCACACACACACTCACACACACATGTCGATTGTATGGCTCAGTGTTGGCCTCTGGCAAACCAACAACACACCCTGTACATATGATGAAACCTGTGCCACCTCCTGTCATCTGTAACATTGATGCAGGAACAGGCCAACATGGTGCTGATGCACAGGGTGACTTTAATAAAGTATAGCAATGGTTGGATGTGTAGCATGTTGTCAGCAGTAAAGTGTAATGATATCATTGAAGGTGTAGCTGAGCAGGCATGATGCATTAAAGCTGTAATTAGCAATGTTGTATTGTTTTCACCAGTGTTTATTCCAGTTTTGTTTTGTTTACCCATGTGCCACTTGGCTGATGTGTGTAGTTGTGTCAGCATGCATTATACAGTGGACAGTAAGTGTGGGGTGTGTGCTACACAGGTTTGCAGGTGCCCATTTGTGAACATGGTAGAGGTGCACTGTCTGCATGTACATGCATATTGGACACATGGGCAGGGTGACATGCCCTGTACTGGCCAGTGTTAACACTCCATAGTTTCTATTGGTGGCCAGTATGCATTGCAATACACACATTTTTGAACTTGAGTATGCATGTGTGTGTATGACATGGGTCGACACTGTGCTGTGGGTGATGCTGTTGTTTGCATTACTAAGGTTAACATTGTCCCAGCTGCATAATCCTTTAGTAATGCACACTGTTCACCTACAGGGTTGCATGGACCGTGCTATCACAAACACAAGAAATTCTCACTTATACAGTAAAAGTGCATTAGTCTCATGGACTCCTGCCATAAACTAAATATATAATAGAAGGTGTGAAGTTGTACCAAAAGAGAGTTACATACCAAGAAGGGATAACCTCTCTGGTCAGTATCATTGGGAAAATACAAGCCCTCATTAAACATACAAGGTAAGCTTCAAAAAACAAAATGGCAAGGATTCCAAAGACAACACTAAAGCTTTCTTTAGTGTTGTTTATAATCATCAGGGGAAATCTCAGATAAGGTCACAGTTAATGTAAATGATCACAAAGTACATTTATCTGACTGACATTACCAATTTCTTGTCAGACAGTTTGAATGCGGATTTCACCACCCTGTCGTTACACAAGGGCCACATTTCCAGACCTGAAAAATGTAAAACCTGATGATTCACAGACACTCTAGTTAAAACATCTCTTTACCAAAGTCCAAACCACAGTGGCAATGGTACTGGACAGTGTCCCTGGCTGTGTCATACACAAGCTGACATATGAAGTCACCACTCACCTACACACTCTGTCCAGATGCAGCCTCTTTACAGGTTACATACTTGTGGAATGACGCACGGTAATGGTGTTCACAGTTCACAAGGGTTGAGCTACAATGTCGTCTTCTTCTTCTCCTTTTGGATGCTCCCATTAGGTGTCACTACAGTAGATCATCTGTTTCCATTTCTTCGTGCCCTCTGCATCTTGCGCTGTCACACCATCCGCCTGCATGTCCTCTCTCACCACAGCCATAAACCTCATCTTAGGCATTCCTCTTTTCCTGTTACCTGGTGGCTTCATTCTTAGCATCTATTTCACAATATACTCTGCATCCCTCCTCAGCACATGTACAAACCAATTTAATCCTGCCTATCTGGCTTGGTCTACTAACCTTCAAACCTGGGCTGACCCTCATTCCTAATCCTGTCCACCCTCGTCACACCCAGTGCAAATGTTAAAGGGGCAATCCCAGTGTTTAAAATTCGGGTCCACATTACAGCTAACCAAAGCAACACCCACTTTAGCCATGTTACATTCCCACCCACCATATCACTTTTCTTTTAAATATCTTGTGCCTCTTCAGTTCCAGTCTTGTTTTAACTCCCAGTGTCAACTGCCTTTGGATTTACGTTCCTATACCATGTGGGTCAGACTGACATTTCAAAATTAAAGGGGCAATCGCAATATCAGAAATTCTGACCTAATTAAAACCAGCCAAAGTATCAATGCACGTTCCTTATGTCATGAGATTCCAGTCTTGTTTAAGTCCCTGTAAGAGCTAAGCTTTATCTTTGTGTTTATAATTTTCAATTAAGGCTTGCAGATACATGGGACGTCCAAACTTGTTATTTACTAACTTACTCTCATTTACACATGCTAATCCCTTTTCAAGTAAAACTGCAAAAATTTAAAATGTTCATCATTGTGCTCGTACAGTCTACTGACGGTAATGCGATATCGCGGTTGCAGTAACGCCTTTTTTCATTTTTTTTTCATACAAGCATGCAAAACTGTGTAGTAAATTAATTAATGTCACTGTTGAATAATAAATCTACTAGTAATATAAATGTAATTTATTGAATGAACTTTCCTGAAAAAGAGTATTGATAACATTGTGGGAATGAATAAATAGCTCCACCTAGTTCTTTTTCTAAAAATTAAGCTGCAAGGTTAGACAGTTTGATAAATGCCCACTTATGAATGCCTGCTGAACATAGACTTCTGGCCAAAAATATGCAAATTAATTTTTGTTTTTAGTTGTATTCTACATTGGAATTAATGAAGAACAAAAGGTAAAGCTATGTTGTAGCATACATTTGTATTTTATGAGACTATTTGTGAAATCATCCCACATGAGAATGTTGATTTTTTCCTTCGCTTCCTATAATGATTGTTCATCTATTATCTATGTAAAAGCACATCATTGCTTGCTGTCAACAGCAAAGTCATTTGACTGAAAATGAATTTAGCTGATATCTGTTCTAACACAATATATAACTTTTACATCAAACTATACCTATACTACTTTGTTTCCGAGTTGCAAAGAAATCAGAATTACTCCACTGCATATTAAAGAGAGGAAATTAACTTCTGGTTAGACTAAACAATATGTGTACTTGAAATGGAGACCTCAACAATCATCATTTAATGGCGCTCTTAGTAAATGAGGAAGAGTGTAGGATTTTGAATGGCATTGAATTAGTTATAGATGACAAAGCATCTTTCTGTCTTCTCATGTCTGCATTATGCACTTAATTAAGTTTATTCCATCTCACAAACTATGGAGCAGTTTTATTTTATACAGTTCATATGCTACTAGTCAATAGGATTTCCAGTAACCCCATGAGATAATTTATTGTGCTTCAGCTGTTTACTGGTTTAAAAGCATAACACAACAAATATTTAAACAGTAGATGTCATGTTGTTTAATAGACCATGCTGCACTTAAGCGCAATAGTGATATTTAAAGCTACAAAATGAGCCATCATCTGTGCAACATAGTATGGAGCTATGATGTTTTGTAGTTTCTTATTGTGTGTGTTTTTGCTGTGGTATAAGAAAGAAGTATGTTTTGTTGTAATGCAATCTATCATTGTTGATAAGTAATTGCACTACTGGAAGGTGCAGTAGTAGTGTTGTTGCCTCATAACAAGAGATTCTCTGGTTTGATTCTCAGTAGGGGTGCCTTCTGTGCGGAGTCTGTATGTCCTCCCTGCATTTGTGTGGGTTGCTCTCGTTTCCTCCCATGTTGGAAAGGCATGCACCTAGAGTGTTTCTCCCTGGGCCTCTGTTGAAAATTGGCTTCATTCCAAGTCAGACTTTCACAGTTAACAAATGTTAAATAAATAATTATAATGAAGATGTGTATTCATATTTACAAATTATAGTGGAATCACTTACCATCCTGGCAAGCTCATGCCATGTACTTGTCTTTAAAAAGTATTTGATGTTGGAAGTTATTTTTTATACAACACATTGTTAGTTTGCGTCCAGTCCAGAAGTTTCTGTATATTACTCTTATTTAGTGAGGTATGTTGTATATTTCTATTCTTTTTCTTATCTTTTAATTTTGTCTGTTTTTGACAATTCATAACTTTATTTTCAATCATCATGTGCAGTCCATCTTGAAGAAAAACATAACATGGAATACACATATACCATATAATTCTTTGATGACTGTTCTCATATATTTCTAATAAATACATAAGAAAAAAAAAGATGAAAGGCAGGTCCATCACAGATGTTAGACTATTAACACTGGAGTATTTCACTAATGCTGAAGAAGTTTGGTCTCACTTGCTGCACATGGTGACTAGTCCATCACAGGCTGAGGGTGGCTTGGATGTGGGAGCTGAGCTAGCACCAACAACTAATGTGTCAGTCTAAGAAGGACCAGGTAAGTAATGTCCATTGTAATACAGTATAGCACACTGCAGTGCACTCGAATAGAAGAATGGACTAATGCTCACCTGTATTTCCAGACACAACTGGTACAAAAATGCAACAAGCTTTATGACAAGGTGTGTCTGTTGAAGTATGCTACAGCTATGTTTTAATGTGTAGTACTATGCATTAGCAGCACACCTTGTGTGGGGCCAAGGGGGAATCCACTCTGGACACAAAGTAATAGGGGGCAGTGCAGTGCATTACCTGCATTCATGTGCTATTATTGCATTTGTGGGCAGAACTGAAGCATTTACTATTCCATATGTAGCAGTTGCTCACTACACTGTGGCAAGCAGTTTGATTTAGTGTAAAATGAAAGAAGTTTATAGCACACAGTTTAACATATTTTAAAAAGAAAGTTTTTCTTTTTTTTTGTGATCTGAAGGCATAAACTATAGCAACTGCTCAATAAAAATATAGCAAACAATTGCTACAGTTTAGAAGAAAAAAATATTTATTTTTTTGTTCTTAAACTTAGAGTTGGGGAGGTGCCAGATTGCAGGATGGCACAAGGCACCAAATTGCTAGCTAAACATCTGTTATGTAAGCCATAGGGCTTTGTATGGAGTTATGTGAAGATGGAAAATGGTGTTATGTGTGTTCCTCCTATTGCAGATTGCAGTGTTTAAGGGTTGACAACAAAAGGTCAACAAAGGGATGATGTCAGTAGGGAACCTGTGGCAAACAATGATGGCAACATGTAAGTGGTAGGGTCCAGTGACACAGTGGTACTGTCCACAATATTCAGTGTTGGAGATCACCCACACCCACCATTACAGGGGCCACTCAAGCAGTACAGCCTCACCCATACATGACAAACAGCTTCTAAATGAAAGTCCTTCATGGACTCCACTTATGTCCCAGGCACAAAGAGTATCTGAAATGCATACTTTCAGTCAGATGCAGTATCCCATAAAGGGGATCGATGGGAGGCTAGGTGCCACTGTGTCTCAAGGATCATCCTTGATATATCTTTTTTAATTGACATTAACCTGCAGATGTGCAGGTTAGTGATCCTGGCACAATTAGCTACTATACATAGCACTGTGGAGATGGTTAGTGTGCTCTCTGATTTTTGGGATAACCTGTAACAAGCAACCAAGGCAGATCCATCAAACTGGTAGAATGAGCATTGGCTCTAGATGATGGTCACTATAGATGTAACAGCATAACTCCATGTAGAAATTTTGGAAAAGAGAGTTAACACTGATGCTGATGTAACAAGTAAGTTGTGACATGGAGTACAGAAACTGCAAGCAGATGATGATGCTGATGTCACATATAGCAAGGTTTGTCTCCATAGATGTCTCCATGAGACTCATTGGAGCTGCTGTCCAGACTCCATCCATATGCCTTGCTTTCTGCAGCCATGAGAAGATAGTCACAAACTATCCCATTTCAGCCTTCACAAGCTGTTGCTGAGGCAACAGTGATCCTCTGGCCATACCTCTCAACATATTAGGGCAGGAAATCTGGGCAAAACCTTAAATAATGGAGGGACAAAGGCCAAAAAAATAGGGAACATTTTAAATATTGCTCTTGTAAACATAGAAAGTTGCTAAAGCATGAATTTTCTGAAGGGTATGAAATCTGAAACAGAAATGTCTCTCATTATTTTCTGACTTTAATGTTTAGCGATTTACCAGTGATTTGACAGAAAACCTTAATTTTATGAAAAACAAAAATATGTGCAGTTGAGAGCTATGCCTCTGGCTCTTCACCTGAGATTCTTTATCAGGCTGCATGCATGTATTTATGTCAATCTATTCCTTGTCTGTCACCTGTGAGCATATGGCCTGCCATGTCAGTTATGGGTAAGCAGTGATTTTCAGATGATGGCAGTTATCAGTATGAATACATGGTATGCCCCTTCAGGGTGAATGCTCATGGTCGTTCAGTGTTATCATCATGGCCACTGAGCCCCATGTACTCTCTGATGCCCCACATTTTCCTAGAGTGCATAGTTATTATAGTTAGTCAAATGATCCTACCTCGTATCCCAGAGTTATAAGTAATTTGCATATATCCCATAGGCCTCCAGTACATGAGGACTAAGGTATTGCACAGAGAAGATTCTAATGTGGGTGGGTCTTTCTTGCAACTTTTACTGAATGATTTGTCTGTGTGACTAAGTCTATGGTTTTCAGGAGGTAATGGAAGTGGGTGATTTAGCAAAATACCCATGTGGTACAGGTCCTTTCCTCTGTAGTTCTGGTGAACCATTTATACTCTCCTAAATTAATTAGAACAGTGTTGAGGAACAGGTTCAGGATTCTAGAAATTGGCGCCTACAATTTCCCTAACATTTTCCCAGTTGGTATGTGAAATACATTCCTTAGTATACATAGTAATGTATGTAACATGCATCTGTCTTGATTACACCTGTGGGTGACACATTTTGACAAAGTCCTTAACAGCCTCCCTGTCTATGTGGAAATATGTACCATCTGTTAACTTATGAGCTGGCATCACATCGGGTATTGCTTGTATCTCCTTCTTCATAGTGGTTGGTTGTGTTCAGCAATTTTGTAGAAGCTGGTTCTGATGGCAGGAAATAAGTGAGCTGTAGCTGCTGCTAATCTGATGTCTCTGCTTTCATGTCCACCATGATTTCTCAATATGTAAAATGGGTATGCACCCCCGTCATTGAACCTGCTTAATATATGTCTGAATTAGTCCATCATTTTGGGTGAATCCATCTGCATATTTCATACGGCTTATTTGCATGTCATCATACAGTTACCAGCATGTGATGCAAACCATGCTGTTTTGTTCCTTATAAGACCATGTTGTACCTTTGAATCACCATACTCTATGGATTGTTGCTACCTTCTTGTTTGTTCTGTTCAATGCACCAAACAACTATGAATCCCATACTCTTGTCTTTTTTGTTTGTGACCAAAAAGTCTTTGGTGATACCTCTGCAAGATTTGTGATTTTACACATGCAATGTTGAATTAAAAAGCATGAAGGATATTTGACTCTTGCCTGTTTTCATATGTATTTTATGCATAGTTACTATTAACATTTCTGTAGTGGCTTGTCATCTAAAGATTTTGAAAGTCTATTTAGTGGATAAACAGCTTTGTAAAAACTGAACTTGGTGCTGGTCCAGAAATGGTCTTAGATGATTCATTTTTCTTAGTGAAGAGTAAGTCAACAGACATCCTGTTCCTTCCCCGGGATTCATGAAGCTTGTGCCAGGCGCAGGCATAGCATGGGCGGTATAACGCCAAATATGGCTGCCGAGCGATTCAGATATGATCCAATTCCATGTGCACTACTAGCGTACGCCAGATCTGCGCAGCTCTTGGCTCATGTATGCTAATCACCCCATGCGCAGTACTGCAGCATGCAAATGAAGGTACATAGCGATTCATGAAGTGGTGCAGGTGTAGCGTAAACATACAGAAATGTAAACCAAAAAAACACGGTTTACATTTTTCCAAACAGAACATCGGAGCCATGAAAGTGGACCAAACTTACTTATTACAAAGTTAACATATGCCAATGGCTAAATATACAGCCAATGGCATATAAAAACATGCACAACACATAAAAAATAACATTTAATGTCATGGCCACACTAACGCAAAGTACAACCGCAGGGCATATGTGCGCAAACTGGAAAACAAGGAAAATATATACAGATGTCATAAAATTGCAATGTAACACAAATCATGATTTCACCATAATAGTCAATGGTATGCATGCTACACCACAACCAAGCTGCAAGGGTTGCTAAGAGTCTGTGACACTGTTTGGCACGGTAACTATGAATTAGTAGTCAATGCCATGCAAATGAGGCAAGTAATATTGAATCGCAAACGTCCCGCCAGCCTAAGGATGTACCATACGGTGCAGCACTACAACACCGAGGAGTGGTCTGGAGGTATACATGACATCAGCAGTGGGGTGTGCCACCATAGCAATGCAAATCTGGGTTGCCCGTTGCTAAGCAAAGCTGCAGGATAGGGGTGTGGATGTAGGTATTGCTTTGCTTAGCTGAGAGCACACATGGTGTACGTGGATGAAAACGTGCACGAAACCCGGTAAGCAGCCGCACGCGCCGTGCACCACAGCTCAAACAGGAAGTTTACGGGAAGACAATAAGGAAATGCCGCAGTAGGGTAATTGGAGTACAACTGAGTAATTAACACCTATTAACTCACAGTGGGCCATTGACGGCAGCTAACAAGGCTGCTAGTAGCAACCTGCAGAACAGGATAGGGGAGGTGTTGGATTGCAAAGAAAAGAGAACTGTTATCGCAGAGCAAAGCAAACCTGCAGTAGATCAGCTATAGAACACATTTCTCAACACAATCCTGGTTTGGGAAAGTACAAAACAAGAAAGCAGGCTGCCGGATGCATGCCCGACAATGGGAGGGGAATCGTTAAGGAAAGTGAAGGCAAGGGCAAGAGGTGATCCATGGCAGCTAAATGTAATTCAACACCAAAGGCACCACAATAGCAGTACCTGTGGTAAAACACATAAGATACCCTGCAGCTCTGATTGTACATACACACCCTATGACATCATCAGTGTTCAAAGCACAATAGTATAAAGTGTGAAGGCACCTCACACACACTTGTGTATTCCCAAACACTGCACCATTGGTGTAAACAGATGGGTAACTTTTACAATGCACTCGGGAGCTGCCATAGCTGTGATTCATCACCATATCTGGAGACTGAAGGTGGTGTGGAGGATGATGCTGACAACCACCACAGGCCCTGGAGGAGGAGAAGAGTGTTCAGACCAAGGGTAACCTACCAGGGGCTACATGATCTGGCGATAGTAGAGCGTTACAGGGTGGACAGGGACATCCTACAGAAAATTGTTGATCTGTGCCGGCCATGCCTCAGATCCAGAAACAACAGAGGGGAACCCATCCCAGTGGACACAAAGGTATGTGTAAGCTTGAGAATACTAGCCACAGGTACCTTTCAAAGGCCAACTGGAGATATCATGGGGATCTCACAGGCATCAGCATCCAGGGTACTCCACCAGTTACTGGATGCCATGTTACCACATGCCAATGAGCATATATACTTCCCCTGAACTCAGGAGGAGTTCGCCAGCAATATGTGTCTCTTCCACCATGTGGCAGACTACCCAGAGGTACTGGGTTCAATAGACTGCACGCACATACATATCAAGTCACCACACAGTGAGCATGGTAGGCACTACATAAACCGCAAGGGATACCACTCCATCAACTGCCAGGTCATGTGCAATGCCCAGGGCATTATCACAGATGTGTGTGCTGGCAGCCCTGGAAGCTACCATGACTCCCACATCTGGCATGCCTCACAGCTGTATCAGGTATTTGTCAGGGGGGACATCCCATATGGCCACCTTGTGGGGGATGCTAGCTATACACTGGAGCCATGGATGATGACTCCCATCAGAAATGCACATAGACCCATGCAAGAAAGGCATAATGAGGCACACACACAAACCAGAATCACCATAGAGCGTGTGTTTGGGATGCTGAAATCACAGTTCCGTTGCTTGGACATATCTGGTGGAGCCTTGCAGTACTCTCCAGGCATGTGTGCCCACATCTTCATAATATGTGCCATGCTACATAATATGATCCTGCGGAAACAGCTGCAGCAGGGACAGAATGGTGAAGGCCCTCACAGCCCACCGCAATTGCCAAGGGCATCACAGGCACAGAGGGATTCAGACCACGGACACCCAGTGCCAGCCCCAGTAGGCAGACAGAGGCGTGCCCAATATGCCCATGCCTTGGCAAAGAGGGAACGTATAGCACATACACTGACAGTGTAGGCCCCTATGGACTGACACACTTCTCCACCTGCACACACAGTAAAATGGATGGCACACACACATGACCACCTGTAAATTGTTATGTATAGGTGGTCTACTGTGTGAATCCTACATAGGCAGCCCTCAACTATTGCACACACAACAGCTATTGGAACAAAGTAAGTCAACACCTGAACAGTAAACGAAGCTAACAACATGTGTTGATACCGTATGTATAGGTTCCTAGGTACATCGGTAGGTACATGCCTGATTATCCGAGGCCATTCATCAGCCTAGGCAAAATGTGTCTGCTGTTGCCACCCCATCGATTAACTAACTGTCCCTCTGTGGAGCAGACCCAATTGCGGGATCCCTCGGTGTAACCACTGTTCCCCACCCACTCTGCAAGGATTCCCTGGTGTGTTAATGAGGGGCTCCATATAATGTAATCAGGGATGTAGTTCCAAAGCATGGGGAGTACCCATGACAGGTATCCGTCACCCCAGCATTCTCCAGTAATGGTTGTGGCAAGGTGTAGCACATTACAGTGTGTGGCTCACTGTGACATGGATTCCCATAGCTGGAGCACATCCATTAAACATCACTTAGACATAACCATTAATAGGTATCATCCATATTTAAACTAAAAGTTACACATTTGTTTACAGTATGGAGGAACAGACGTAGTACAGTCCACATACAAAACACCATAACACTTGTACATATCCCAGATGCCCAAGTGGTAAAGCCACTGACTGCATCATGCATGTTCCCAGTTCCACGACCTGCAAGGGCTGTTACGTAATTCTGATGCCATGAATAATGGATGTTGGATGCAGGTCATTAGAGCACGTTTAAGCACGTTAGTGGGATTATGTGCCGGCAAGTGACGGTAAGCGTCATTTAAACATGACTACACGGATATGCACAAAACAGGTCTAAGCTTTGCTGAATATCATGCAGATCACGGTCAGAGATGGCCAGAACAGCTGAAATGTGCATTATTCACCCTTGTACTAATAGTGCCTGCTCTGAGAGGTAAAACAACCACTGCCAGGAGTAGAAAACGCAACCGTGTACACAATCACCTACCAATAAGCTACCTGAGATGTACCAACGGCAGATGTGTATTGTGACAGGTTAAAACACAAAAGGGCGGAGTTCAGGAAATAGTATACACTGCCATGTACCCAACGAAAGGTGTGTTCACGCTCTCCCACTCTCTCTCTCTCTATATATATATATATATATATATATATATATATATATATATATATATATAAAATATAGAGATAGAAAGGGTGATAGAGAGATATATGTCGATATATACGGATATACATATATCTGCAAATATATAGATAGGTTAACAACATGTACACAACCATGGAGGTACAAATAAATAGGATACTGCCAACTACCGAATGCTTTACATACCGACACGTGTAATCACGTTGCTTAAAGACCGAAAGACCACAGTACCGGAACACTAGAACCACAAGTATTATTATCACGATGTTAAGGGACATTTAGTTATTGCTGCTGGTGCTGCGGTCCAGGTAGGTACTGTGTTTAAGTGTGTTTCTGATTGCTGTAGTGTGTGTAAGTGTGTGTTTTGAGTGTGGTGTGTGTTTCCGTGGGACTGTAATGTGTGTGTGTTTGCTTCATGTGTCTGCTCGTGCTAACTTGGAGGTAGATTATTACAGTAGGTGTGGTCATAGCCGGCCTTAGGCATAGGGTTACCACCTGTCCCACTTTGAGAGGGACAGTCCCTCTTTGGGCAGTTGTGTCCTGACAAAAAATAATAAAAAGGGCAAATGTCCTGAGATTGTAGGACATAATTATGTCCCATATTTTATGTAATAGTTGCATAAAATAGTTATTTCTGTATCTAAAATACATAAATGTTACAAAAAACATAATAAGCAACTAAACTGCTACAAGAATAAGGTTTTATTTAGGAAAGAAAGTTAAGTTCTATCCTTTGTACTGACCGTGGGTATGTGTCAGCCTCTAAAATCCGATGTGTGTCCTGCAAATGTCCCACTATGGCCATTTGAAAAGGTGGCAACCCAAGCCAAAGAGGTTCAGTCACCAACACAACTCCAATGAGTGCAAATATCTGTGACAGAAATACACGAGACAGCTTTCATGTAGCAACATTTCATTACATATCGATGTATTTCCGGAGGGATTGAAGGATCAACATCACCTGCATGCTATATAGGAAACAATTAACAAAGGCTTTAATGAATAAGCCTGCAATGACCATAGTATTAGTCTACTAAATGATAGGTCTTCAATTAGGGAAGGAGCCCTCACACACATATGGAATATGTATAAATACAGTCCCCACAAATCTTTATCTGCTATGTACACCCACCTACATCTCCGCCACACCCGAAACAATTGCAATACAGACTGTAATAACATCACAAACATCCACTCACTCAATGACATCTGCAGAAGCCTTAACATACCTTGTGAGAGACACACTGTAATGGCACTATGTGAAATCATTGCTGTTGTACAATGGAACAGATGCCGATGTTACAGGTTTTGTTTGCAATAGTCTCGTATCAGACGGCTGAGATAACAGCTACACTCACATGTAGAACTTCATCCTCTAGCCGTCACACACAATCCATGGGGGACATGAAGTCAAAATATCTGTGTCTCTCCATATAGCAGTTGCAATTCATCACAAACAACACATCCAGGCCGTCTTCCTCGAAGGTAGGGTAAAAGGACAATGCCCAAGTGGAGTATTCAATTATACCCCACTGTTGCTGTGTAATTGGCTAATGGAGTAGCTGCACAGCTGATGTGCATGTAAGCATCTACTCCGGAACACCAATTGGTGGCAGGATACCACATGTTACTGGTACCTACGTATAAAAGGATGGCTTGCCATACATTCAAACCATATGCACATACCATAAAGCCGTTGAAACAGGAAAGGAGTAAGACAGATATTTTCATAAACTCGGACCACTAAGAAGGTATGTAGAACACTCAGTATGTTAGTGTATGTAGTGCCTGTTCTGTATTAATGAAAGTGTATGCAATGCATATAGTGGGAAAAGGTATTATGTAGTGAGGTCTTGTTGAACGTAGTAACGCTTGCAGAAATTGTGTGTACTGCTGTGGGCCACAAGGTAAACACCTCATACACCACAAGGGATGCTACATAAGGACTTTAAACACAACAATTTCACTCCAGCCGCTGTCAGTGGCAGGGTTTGTCCAACAAGTACGTGCCATAACAGGGGATAGTATATGTTGATATACTGTAACAGTAGGCATATGTATGGGCGTATAACTAAGAATAACATGTCTAAGGTGGTCCTGCTGTGCAATTATGATTTGCATTATGAGATATTGTTGCAAAAATGTAAAATGTACAGTATTGTAGGTAGATATGTCAAATATTTTACATAGCATTACTGTTATATTATGCAAATATCAGGTATGTCTATTGGCATGTACAATACACAATAACAGGATACATATGGCTTGTAGTCACCAGACAGTGTAACAGCATGATAGCTAATTGAAATGGAAGAGCTACTCAATTATCCATGCACAAAGGACATGTAATAGCTTCAAAGATTCATAGTTAGGTACTATGCCGTCAGGCCAAGTCCATTCGCAAGCCCAACTACAGTGTTTTCACTTGTGGCACCTCCCTAGGTTAGTGTCCTGTGCCTGTGAACAGCAGAGCCATTTCTTTCCTGCACCTGTGCACAGTAGAGCTACTGCAGTGATCCCTGGCATACATGTCTGTCTCCCATCCACCCATTGAGGTATCTCTTGAAGAGTGCTTGTGAGGGTCCCTGCCTGATGTACATAGGAATCATGTTCCAAAGCATGGTGAGTGTCTGGTTCAGGAATGTATCCCTCCAGCACGTCCTAGTCATTGTTGCGTTTGGGTACATATCCCAGGGCATGTTGCTCTCAGTGACTTTTGCTTATGTTGCTTATGTGGAGCATATCCATCAATATTGTTTTGGACATGGGCCTTGTATGTTCAGCAAAGATCACCCCTGAGTATGCAGTATGCAAATGAGTACAGTTGGGGTTTCTGTAGTTGGGCTGCATACATCATCCTTCAGAGGTCAGTAATCCTCCTGGTGTGTTAATGTTGTGGTATTTAAAGCCGTTGATGTTGTCACGTAAGGTACACCCCAAATGGGGTGTTGTACCCTTGAATGTGTTTCATAAGTCAGGAGTAGAGAGGTACAATGGCTGCCTTTGTTCCAGCTACAAATCCATTACAGATTAGGGTGGCCACGTAGAGGGATATCCACGCCACCTTGCAAATATGGTTATCAAAGGAGTGGGTGCTATCTACTTGTGTTCTAAGATCCCTTATAATGTCTTATGCATGTAGGGAACTACCACCCATGTGATAGTCAGTAGGTTATTGGTGTAATCCAAAGGGGATGTTTATGCACCTTGTGACATGCAGCTTGAGGCCATGTTATCGACACCAGGTATCCATCACAGTGACACCCTTATGGAGGGTGTCTGTATCAGCTGGTGAATCAATCATGGCCCCTAGTTTGCAGTTGTCTGCAAACCTATTCAGGGTTAGTCCTTCTGTGCTAGCCTGTACCTCAGAGAAGCATATACCGAACATGAGGGGCTCCATGACAGAGGACTGGGGGACGCCAATTGTAACTGATTTACAGTAGGAACTAGGGTATGCTACCCTCACTGTGTGGGTCCTGTCCATGAGCCACTTTGCATAACATCTCGTGACGTAGGGGTTGATGTGCAGGTGGATGTGTATGTTGACAATACCAGAATGGGGAATGGTGTTGAAAGCCAATGAGAGGACAAGGTAGGCTGTGTGGACCTCCTTACCCTCATCTACTACCTTGGTAACTGTCTCAAAAGACTCCACTAGGTTTAGGAGTCATGGTCTGGCCCTAACAAATCCAAACTCTGTGAATGACTTCCATGATGATGTGCTCCATAGCCTTGCAGAACGGTCTAGTCAGGCGTATAGGCCAATAGATCCTCTGGTCCATTGTGGCGCCACCTTTGTGCAGTGTGACAACTGTTGCTGTGTGCCATTCAGGGGCCACAATGCCTGATACAAGGCTATTAGTGAATTTGGTGCCCAAGTGGGGAGCCATTTTGTTCTGAGGTTTGTGTAAATCGCAGCCTGGGATGTTGGATGGTCACATGGAGTCTGTGTTCCAGGCTTTAGAGAGTGCAACTTGGAACTGCATAGCTGTGACCACATGGACTCTGCATTGTTCCTGTATAGATTTGGGCACTTTAGGGTGTGAGAGGGGTGTAAAGTTAGCACTGAACCTATCTGCCAGGATGTTGCCAATATCAGTCGGTTTTGTAATGTTCATGCCTAACTGCTGTATGTCAGAGCAGATGTGGGTATCGCCATCGAGAGTAGTGACATACCTCCATAACGCTTTGTGGTAATCCTTGGAATGAGTTGCAGTAATGTTTACATAGCTAGCTTTGGAGGATGTGATAAGGGATCTCAGATTTCTACTGAGGCTGACCAGGGAGCTACCTCATGCATGGGATTGTACTCTACGTTGTAACAATCTCCTCCTTCTGTTGTACATTATGTGCATGGCAGTGGACCCCCAGAGTGGTGTCTGTTATCTGGTGGGTACCATCATGGCTCTGTTTGGGATAGCATGATCCATGCAGTCATGTAAGTGATAAGGAAGTGCAGTTGCGTATAATTCAGCGTTTGTAACTATATTGTCCATCTGCATGGGTGTCAAGACGTTTACTACTGCTGTCATAAGATGCCTGAAGTTGGCTTTGTAGAAATATTGTACTGTGTTTTCCATGAAGGGTGTGCTGCCGGGATGTGGATAACAAGGGTGATTAGCATACGTTTGGATCTGACCAACGAGGGGATAACCCCAGGTGTGGAACACCAGTCACACATGTTGGTAATGTCCAAGTCTATGATATTGTTGGCCCTGGTGGTGGTGTGGATAGGGTGATCCAGCCAATTGGAGGTTATGAATCCCAGAAAACATCGGTCTAATGTGTCGGTACATGAGTAGGTATCCCAGGTAAGTGTGGGGTAGTGTCAGTCTCACATCAGTAGTTCCTGTTTGAACCCTACTTTCCAGTACACCAAGAAGTGAGGGCTGTTAACCGTGGGGTATGGTGTGGAATCTGTAGCAATTTGTATAGCAGTTATGGCCACAGTTAGTTTCACTTGGTTTACCTCTGATGCATTGTGCTAAGCAACCAGCCTGGAGGTGTGTACGTCCTTGTGAAATATGGACACAGCTCCGCCGTGGGTGTTCCGGTCCTGATTACATGACTGAAAGGTGTGGTCTGCGTAATAGCCTGTTAGTGCAGGGGTGCTGTCAGGAGCCTAGAAGCAAGTCCCTGTCACTGCAGAGATATCGAAGTGGTCCATTACAAGGAGTGCCTCGGGTAAGTGCATTTGAGATGAAGATGTCAAGCACTGAGTAACATTACCTTCAGGTTTTGCTTGCCTGTTCCTGTTATGGTGGTGAATATGTTATTTGAACCGTGTCTAAAACAGGCACTATAGGAGCAGCAAGAGTCTTAGATATTATCCGTAATCCCAGGGTGGACAGGTGCAGGTCATCTGTGCTAAAGCATCGTGTTCTGTCGACCATGTCATTCAAAGCAGACAGATACTGGATACCCTTGGAATGACACCAGAAGCATAGCCAACTGTTGAAGTGAATAATTCAGTCGTTGTACTGCGTTATCAGTCTGGATAAATGCAGAATGCTTCTCAGGGCTAGGCTGATACCTGCCTGGACTACAATTTGGGTACATGTAGTTGGTGAGTACTGCAAGGCTCCACCAGATGTGTCCAGGCACCGGAACCGTGACTTGAGCAGACCAAACACATGCTCAATTACATTCCGTGTTTGTGCATGTGCCTCTTTATGGTGTTCCTGTTCAGGTGTGTATGCGTTTCTGATGGGTGTCATCAGCCACAGCTCCAGTGCATAGCCAGCATCCCCCACTAGGTGACCATGTGGGATGTCCCCATTGGCAAATGTCTGATGCAGCTGCGTCAGATGCCAGATATGGGAATCATGGTAGCTTCCAGGGCAGCCAGCACACACATTCAGTATTATGCCCTGGGCATCACACACGACCTGGCAGTTGATGGAGGGGAAGCCCTTGCGGTTGAAGTAGACTCTACCTCGCTCACCGGCTGGTGCATTGATACGTATGTGCGTGCAGTCTATTACACCCACTACCGCAGGGTATTCCACTATTTGCTGGAAGAGACGCATATTGCTGGCCAATACCTCACGGAAATTGGGGAAATATACATGATCACCGACATGTGCTGACATGGCATCCAGGAACTGGTGCAGTACCCCATCATATCACCAGTTGGTCTCTGGAAGGTACCTGTTGCTAGTATTCTTAGGACAACACATACCTTGGTTTCCACTGGGATGGGTTCCCCTCTGTTGGTTCTGTGCATGAGGTGTGGCCTGCACAGCTCAACAATTTGCTGCAAGAGGTCTCTGTCCACTCTATAACACTCCACTATCTCCAGCTCATTTAGCCCCTTTTAGGTTACCCTGGGTCTGCACACTCTTCTCCGTCACCTCACTGTGGGTTGCTCAGCCACATTCACAATGGCACCACCCTCAGCATCTTGCACATGTCGCCTTATAACAGCAATGGTAGCCCCTAACATTTTTTTGTCTGAGTTAAGCTTTTTAAGTTTTCACTCTTTGTGTACTGCAGTGTTTTTGAGAAAAACATGGAGGAATGTTGTTTGCAGAGTTTTAAGTGCTGGACTGGGCTAGTGTACTGCCTGTGTAATTGGCTGATTCTGATTGATGTCACCTAGCAGGTCTGCTAGTTCTCCTTGGTTAACTTCCTACTACTTCTTTTCCTTCCTTTTCCCTTTCTGTTTCCACAAGGGGCAGCGCCGCACAAACAAGCACAAACATGCGCACACGAGCACACATGTATGCACACAGGCTTACACAGGCATACATTGGCTTAGACAGGTGCACACGCGTGCACACAGGCTTACACAAGCTTACAGGCGCGTACACATGTGCACACGGTGTAAGCATGTTTGCAAGAAATTTCAGATATATCCATGGCGTACACCTTCGGGTTCTGGGTTTCGGCTAGGACAACTGTAGACATGCCTTTTGCAATCCTGAGCAACTCATGTCAAACACAAGCCACTCTGCTCCAATAAGCTTAGTCTTTCAGACATACCCTCTCATGATGTCACCTATCTTCTACTCTACTACTCCCCTACTCCTACACTTACACTCTAGGGACATGGCTCGCATGCCAGGGAAAATTGGGATTCACTATCCTTATCCTCATTTGCATAGGATTGCCTACTAATGCTTGGTTACATCTCTCAAACTGAGCTTCCCCCCTTAGCAACCACTACTCAGTAGCCATGTTGTTTTCAGCCTGCCATTCACCTGCATGGCAGAATAAGCTTTTTATTAAAAATGCTTATTTTTGGCTATTTTTTAATTATTTTCTGTTTTTTAAAGCACCACACGTTTGCACGGCGCTGCGCTATGCTTAAACATCGGAGATCGGGGAAAAAAAATAAAAATTAATTTTTATTAATTTTCAACCTATAAAAATGCTAATGGCCTTATATTTGGCCATTGGCATGCTTCCTCAACTGGATGCATCCTTTATTTGGAGCTGTCATAGCTCCATCTAGCTATTTGCAGAACAGTACTCCGTTACCAACGGAGTACATTTCTACAAATAACACTGCTCTTCCACAGACAGGTTAGTGGTTCCTGGATCACAAATTTACCTAATTTGCATACATTTCAGCAGCAAATGAGGTAATTTGCATACCATAACACTGTCCATGCAAGAGTAGTTTTAGGAGCTCTCATGCACGCCCCTGCCGGCTATTGCTGAATCGCTCGGCAGACACATTGCCTGTCTGACGTCTTACACTACTCTTAGACTCTGTGCAAGCCTTCGTGAATCCGGCCCACTATGTAAGGTGGGATGAAATAATGAGTTCTAAGTATCTACACAGTCACTGTGACTGAAAGAGAATGGTATACTGAATCATTTCTTTATATACATCATATAAAAACAGTCTTTATTGTACAAAAATGAAAGTATTGCTTTATAAGTGAACTTTATGAGCAACAATGCACAAGATATCTGTTCTAAAAAGAATCATTTAATGAAACATGAATATTTACAGATAGCTTTGGATATATATATATATATATATATATGTGTGTGTGTGTGTGTGTGTGTACATATATATATATATATATATATATATATATATATATATATATATATATATGTGTGTGTGTATATATATATATATATATATATATATATATATACATATATATATATATATATATATATATATATATATATATATATATATATATATATATATATATATATATATATATATATATATATATATATATATATATATATATATATGTATATATATATATATATATATATATATATATATATATATATATATATATATATATATATATATATATATATATATATATATATATATATATATATATATGTGTGTGTGTATGTTTATATGTATAGCATTATGTAAATACTATCCTGGATTAAAAGTCTAGTCTGCAATGTTACAGAACCAATGAGCACAGCTGCTACATAGATTCAGATGTGGACTCAAGACCTGCCTGGTTTGGGAACTAATAGGCTGACTTTGGCAGGAGTATAAAGTCATTATGGGCCTTTCTTTAGTTATACACCCTCAATCATCACTTTTTCAGAGCCTTCTCAAATTTTGTCTACAGAGCTGTATACTTCTTATCTGCAGCAATACTCAAAATACAGGAAAAATATAAATATATTTGCATACTGTGATGCTGGATATAGTCTATAGACTTCAGTATAATTTAAAACAAATTCTTAATGTGTTTTCATATACTTTAGGAAAGAAACTCTTGCAGTTTCAGGTTTGTAAGTGACACAGCAGTTAAGTTCTGACTGTTACTGCATGAAGGTCTGATGTAAGCATTGTGAGGTGTCACATAGTGATGACACAGAGAAGAAGCTGCATCACCTTCATTGTGACTCAGAAAAAAGGTCTAGAATTATAAGAAGAACTGTTTGGAAAGATAAACACACAATATCAAACGCGATCGTAGAAAACACTTCATTTCATAGCGGAAGCAATTCTTTGAAAGACAAACAACTTTATTTTGCATTTGTTACTGATTTGTTATTGAATATTTTGAAGGGCAGTTCTTAAGGTAAGGATAAAATATATTAGGCAGTCCTAAGGAATATTACTGCTTTTGTGTTTCTTCAAATTTCCCTATGAGACATAATAGCTCTTTTTCAAGAACATTACAGGGATGTTTTGTGCACCATTATTTCTGTTACAGCTGTAAAATACTGAGTTTTATTCTGTTTAGTGTTTAAAATCATTTACATGTAAGACAACAAAATTCTTTACTAACTTTCTTAAGAAAGCAACTGTTTCTTTTCCTGACACATCTTGTTTCTTTCTGTATTTTTCACACTTAACCATGATTTATGCCTTACTGCCTACAACTTTTATATTGTCCTTTTTTCATTTTAGATTTACTGCATCTAGATCTGTGTCGTTTTTGGTTCTCTAAGCACTTAATTAGCATACTGTTATTTTTTAAAGAATTTCTTACTATTTTTTCCTATCTCATAAACATCTGCACTACATCAACTCCTATGTGCTTTATTACATGACTGTTATATGTTATTAAATGTTGTGTTTCTTGCCACATCTAAAGTACTTACAATTGTCCCAGTCTGTGCCTAATTCCATATCACATAAGATTCTGGTTTCTCCCTCCTGATGACCAAGGTGAAGTGCTCATTCAGTACTTCTATTTGATTTACAGATTCCTACCAACCTGTTACATGATTATGTTTGCTTTTGTCCCTTCCCCCTCTGTCATGGACCTAAGCAAGCATTGTCACTCCCAGTTTTCAGTCCCATCCATCATTCTCTCTTCCATTCTTTGAAATTCTTAGACAGATCCATTTCCTTGTCTGCGCAAGCTAGACATTTATTAATTATTGGAAAAATACACTTTATTATTGCCTTCAGATTGGTTAACACACTAAATCTAGCTTTGGTACTTTCAGTTGACAGATACCCAGTAAATATTTGCCAGAAAGATTTGTCCTCTTGCCAGTTAGAATCACTGTGTCCTGCCTGTCAGTCAAACCCCTGTAAGTGAGGCAGATTTTTCATACAAAGTGCACATCTGTGCTGCTGTTACTAAGAAAACCAAACATTAATTTGGGACCCACACAGTAGGTTGTCTTAAATGTAAAATAACTGATTTATAAAAGGTTTACAAATTATTTGTATCAGTGGTCTTACCTTCGATAGGTGGACAGTGGTCTCACCTTCGATAACCACATCACCACAACAGTCAGGAAATCCTGTGTGGTATACCTCATCACTAAGGGCTTTTCATCCAGGAAAAAGGAGGTCATTGTCCCACTGTACTCATCCCTCATTAGACCCATTATAGAATACAATGCCCCATTTGGTATGTACCTCTCAAGACATCTGCAACAACTGGAAAGGCCGCAGAAATACCTCACTAAAAGAATCACAGGCCTAAAGCAGATGCCCTACACTGATCGCCTTAAAAAACTCCAGCTATACTCTGTCGCATATCGTCTACTCAGAGGCGATCTCTGCTTAACATACAAGGCCATGTCAAACCCAGAGCTGTTGGACATGCTACACTTAAAGAAATCCCAATCCCTCAGAGCCACACGCTCCAGGGATCTAAACCTTGTCATCACAATAAACAAAACATGCTGGAGGGATAGGTTCTTGACCCAGAGACTCCCCAAACTCTGGAATAGACTGCCCATACATGTCAAGCAGAGCACCTCTTTGGCCCTCTTCAAAAGAAACCTTGACAATTGGATGGGAGAAAGGAAATTCACCCTGGGATCACATCAGTCACCCTGCTAAACAGGGGTCCAGGGAAGTAAATAGTGTGGGAAGAAATAGCCAGGGAATTGTTATGGCTAGGCATGTATAGGCCCTAGGGTCGATAGCCTAGTACCAACCTATGAACCTATTATCATTATTCATTATTCTACATACACAGTCTTTCATAAGCAAAGAGACGGCTTCAGTGACACACTTAAAAAGGATAAAAAGGTCACCTTACAATGTTCAAATACTCTTTTCAGGTACTTAAATCATTTTTTATTTGTAGGTTTGCTTATTATTTACTAGGTAATTTAGAATCTGAATATCAGTTCTAAAATTACGTTAGTGTTATATAAGATACAATACTTTGAAAGAAAAATTTAGGATATCTGAGGTTTTCAAGTGTCAGATTTTTTGCAGAAACAATAGTTTGAGAGAAAAACACACATTATTCTGGATTTACTTTATTAGTTACAGAATATTTTGAAGAGGCATGTCTTAAGGTAAGGATAAAATAGATCATGCAGATTTTTTGGATTTTATTGCTGTTGTGTCTCTACCAATGTCCCTAAATGACATTATAGCTCTTTTTACAAGAATATTATTGGGATATTTTGTAGACTATTATTTCTATTTCAGCTGTAACATATTAAGCTCCATTTATACTATTTGGCATCATTTATATGTTAGATGAAGTTTCTCACTTCACTTTACTGCCTCTCTTCTCAATTCATGGTTTCCTTTTCTAACACTCACCTCAATTCTTGCTGTATTCTTCACACTTAACCTTGATTTATACCTTGCTGCATGCACCTTTTGTGTTATTCTTTTTCTGTTCTAGATTTACTCCATCTAGATGTGTGCCACACTTCTTTCTCTAACCAATTACATTCTGTTATTATTTTCTTAAAGAATTTCTTACTAGGTGTTTCCTGACACATGAATGCCTGTGTCACATCACCTTCTACCTGCTTTATTACAAGTCGGTTGTATGTTGCTAAACATTGTGCTTCTTGCGATATGTGCCTTGCTTCAAGTCATATGTATCCCCCTGGTTTCTTCACTCTTAAGGCCAAGATGAAATACTCATTCAGAACTTCTACAGTCTATTACGTGACTAGGCTTTTGCTCTTTTCTCCCTCTGTAATGGACCTAAATAAGCCTTGTCTCTCCAAGTCATCAGTCCAATCGGTCATTCCTTTTCCATTCTTTGATATTCTAAGTCAGGTCCATTTCCTTGGATGTACAGGTGTACAGGATATTTTTTTTTTACTACGTTAGAAAAATACACTTTATTATCAGCTTCTAAATCGAGCTTTGTTCTACTATATGAAAGAAGCCCAGTTAATATTTGCAGAAAGATTTGTTTTCTTCTAATTTAGAATCATTATGCACTGCCTGTCAGTCAGGCACCGATAACTGATCCAATTTATTCATACATTGTACATATATGTCCTGCTTTAAACTCATTGCAGCCGAGTGAGCCTCCAGGCATTTCTGCAGTTACCTCCAACTGCACTTCTAGGTGACAAATATTACTTGTTCATATTTGCATTAATAATTACAAAACCATGCTACATACAAGGTATAAGAATATTTCATCTTGAAGCATACATGATAGCAAACACAATTGTATTGATATCTGACCTCTGTCAATGAGTATTTGCTAGACCTGTAAGGTGATAACTTCATTTTTTAAAGGCTCAAGGTACACCCATTGGGAGTTAAAGGTAGACACTCAAAAGCTGTACTGGATGGAATGAGTTAACTAAGGATGCTTTTTTAAGTGGTAAAACAACTGATTTAGAACTATGTCCAAACATTAGCATAATTCATTAGAGTACACCGTCTGTCTCTCATTAACATAGAGAAGGCCTGAGAAGCACACTCACAAAGGCAAAGGTGACCTTATAATGTTGAAATACATTTCTGGAGTACTTAAATCATTTTTTGTAGGTTTGCTTATTTATTTACTGGTGCTTTGAAAAGCTAAGTAGTGAAAATAGAGCAAATGATTTTTTCAGTCATGTTGTGGGGCATAAGCAAAGTAATTGTATGTAATACCAGAAAAATGCAAATGATAAAAAAACAGTAAAAAGAATAAGACTAACAGGCATTATTTTATCAGGCATGAATAATATTCACACAGCAGTTGAGACCCACAGGCAAATTCTGTAGTAAGAAATCCAGCATGTAAGATAAGATACTTGTCCCGCACCTCACATCTCCATAGATCAAGTGTTACAGGCCCTATCTAAGGCAAAGAATGCAGCTTACATGGGACTTGATAGTATCCCAGCATGTATTCTGCACCATCTCCAGCAAGAACTGGTTTCGCCATTGAGCACCCTATTCAACCACAGCCTAAGTACAGGCTTCATTCCAGCTGAGTGGAGAACTCCCATTGTCATCCCCCTGCACAAAGGTGGTGCCACTACTGACCCTGCAAACTATCACCCAATTAGCTTGACAAGTCTGGTCTGTAAAGCCATGGGGCATAGTATTATGGATCTCATAAACAAGGACACAGGCAACCTCCAAGCACTTGACCCCACCATTTCGGATTTGTCAAGGGCAGATCTTGCCTGCTGAACCTGGTTGACTTCTTTCAGACTGTAACCAATGTAGCAAAGCAATTCACTGGGTCCACACCATAAGATCCATACCTCCACAGGAATAACAGGACCAAAATTCTTACGAACACACTTTATTCCAAACACAAAGAAAGTTAAGCACTTTCGTCTCCCTCACCAAAACAGATACTTCTTCAGAACTAAGTTATTATTCCCATAAGCACCTCTTATATAATAGGTGTCATTTACATTCTAGTTAGTTTATTAGACAATTTATAAATTAAAAATTCTGTAATTAAAGTGATCCACACTGCTCCATAAACTGACAACTTAAAACATTTGTACGCAATATCAACGGGTAATGTGAATAATTCACTGTATAAACACTCCTTACAGTGTCAGAACTTCACTAGGTTTAAATTTGGGATCTTAGAACAAGTTCCATTAAATGCCCGAGGTGGGTGGTGGGAGCTCCGGTTGGAGTTAAGAGAACTTTTTTGGATAATAAAATTAAACTCTAACACACCACCAGGTATTAATGAGAACATTCCTTTGGCTCCAGTGTTAAAAAAGAGAGCTCTGGATGTAACATAGTATTTTTCTTAAAGCTTCAACATTTTATATTTTTAACATAAATGTTAACGTAATGTAATATAAATGTAAACGCCCACAGAGGTTCCTCACTAAAAGAATACAGGGCATAAGTAATATGTCCTATGCAGACCACCTCAAGGCCCTATCCCTGTATTCTGTCTCCTACAGGCATTTGAGGGGAGCTCTATGTCTGGCACACAGGGCATTGTCAAACCCCACTCTGATGGACCTCCTGCATATCCATAAAACAGCAGCACCAGAATTACCCATTCTAAAGACCTAAACCTTGCCTGTGATATAAATAGGACCTGCTGGAGAGAGAGGTATGTATCCCAGAGACTACCCCATCTAGGGAACAGGCTTCCCATCCATGTGAAGCAGAGTTCCTCCCTAACCCAATTCAAGTGCAACTTGGACAACTGCATGGGAAACTGGACATTTATCCCTGGTTTGGCACCTATGTCTCTAATGGACAGAGGTGACCTGTAAATGGTTCATCTTCCAGGCCCATGCATACACTTATCAAGGGTATCAGAACTTGCCAGAGGTTTGGGATGCATGGTTAAGATTAAAAAGGCCCTTGTGGTCATTAGCCTTGTAAACACCTATGAACCTATAAAATTCTAAAGGGATTATAGAGATGTTTAAATAAAACAAAAGCCGTTTAATGTTTGTAAACAATGTAGCAAACAGTGTGACTCATGAGTAGGTAGCATGATATGCAGTTCCATAGCGGATTCATTTTGTACCCAGTGCAACGTCTTGATGTGATGCCTCTCAACTCTAAATTGTAGTCTCTTCAGTCCTGACCACAAAAGCAGTATAACAATATTAAAATGCACTTCTGTACCAGTGTTTCAATGCTAGCATAGAACTGAATGCTGGTACTGCACTACTGACTGATAGCATCTGTCAATCATGCCCCTTAACACTTGACACCAGGGGCAACTGAATCCTTCATCCCACCTTAGCTATGCTTCTGATGATCTGCTGTATAACTTAAATGTGAGCTAAAGAAGTGGTGTGCATTAGGCTGATGAAGTTCTTGTGATAATAAACAAAAATAGCCAAAAATAGTCAGTAGTTTGGGGGCAGTCCACTAGAAAATCACTAATGGGGTTATGGAAGAGCCACAGCTAGCATCCTGTGCAGCTCCCTGATCTAGTGCCCTCTCAACTAAAGGTTGAAGATACAAAAACTCTTCTGCTCCACTATGAAGAGTAAGTAAAAGATCTTTTACTCCAACCAGAGAAGCACAGGAAAGGAGAGGGGTATCTTCTGTTCCAAACTGAGGAGCCAGAAAAAGCACTTCAGCCCTGACTGAGAAAGCAGTATCAGCATGAATTTCTGAATGATGGAACTGCATCTACCAAGCACAAAGTGCTGAAGCTCTTCAATCCTGACTGCAAGTGCAGTATCAGCATTCATTTCTGAATTCGGCTATTGTACTACCACCTGACTGGCATCTACTGATAACACCCTGGACACCTTGTGGCTGTCCCAACTGCTATGCCCTAGCCTTATCTGGGTGGTGAAGTGATGCAGCAGTTAAAGTTGTCGCCTCACAGCAAGAGATTCTCTGGTTCAATTCTCAGCTGGGGTGCCTTCTGTACTGAGTCAGCATGCATTTGCATGGGTTTCCTCTGGGTGCTCCGGTTTCCTCCCACATCCCAAAGACATGCATCTGGAGAGTTTCTCCATGGGCCTCCACTGAAAATAGGCTCTGTCCCAGTCAGACTTTCCCGGTCAACAAATGTTAAATAAATAAAAGTTACTGACCATCTGATGCATGTTCTCACTGGCAAGCATTTTGTATACAGATGACAGGATTTCCTGTGTATGACTTTAGCTGCCCTGGCATTTATTTCACAGGTAATTGAAGATCTTTGTAAACCTTAAGTTTACAGAACATTATATACACTTGTTTTTTCATTTGAGGATAGCTGATATTAGGATGGTATGTTCATTACAAGTCCTTACTACTGTAAGATTTTTACTTTTTAGGATGTGGCTGTGAATTCTTTACGCAATGAAACATAATAATTAAAAAATGGAATTTCAGAACTGTAAAATAAATTGTTTCAAAGCTACCTAATCAAGTGGACTTGCTGAGATGTTTTATTAAGTTTATTGTGCCATTAATTAAGGACTGGGGTTTTGAGCATGCAGTCAACACTAGTGGAAGATGCTAAATGAAGCAGTAATACTAAATGATGAAGTATTCTACAGTATGTGGCAGTGAGAAATTTTCTTGCTCTTTCTCTCTCTTTTTTTTGCAAAAATTGTGTTGTCACACTGTCATTATTATGTTTCAGATTCCATTCTTACTGTTCACTGACTGAAATGTCATTTTGATAAGGCTGAAGTCACATTTGTCATGTAGGAAGAAATATTTAAAAAATTTAGCAGTTTGACTAATTGTTGGTGTATTCCTTTATTCATTAAATCAGACGAGTTATCTTAAACAAGTAAATCTAACGAGGAAGCAGTTATAGGAACATCATTGTTAGGAGGCACCCTTTTGTTTTTATGTCTCTTGTTATACTTTGCTATTCTGTAACAGATATGGAATCATTCACTGAAATATCAAATTGCTATTTCTACTACAACTCTAGCTTGGAAAATTCTTTACAAAGAAGCAATAGAAATCATCCCGTTGCAGAAAGATTTGTCACTGTAATGGAAACTGAACTGAAGAAGAGCTCTAGGATTCCTAGAAGAGTACAGAATAATTCTAAACTTACAGAGAAGTCTGTAACTTTTGGTAAGAAATGCTTAATCTTTAGATCTGTGAATGAACTCTGATAATCCTTTTCATAAAACAGATTTATAAATTAAATAAAAGTAGTCCTAGAATTTTGTTTAATTACTATTGTAGTAAGGAACACTTTCATTTTTTTATGAAATGAAAGTTATACATAAAAGACAACACTGTATTTAAGCCACTTAAGACATTTTGCAATCAAAATTAACACAGTGGTTCTTCATAAAATGGTGGCTTTTATACCCTCATCTACACTCCATTTTATTGGTAGACAAGTTATTGTTATGTGATTTTATCACTGAAATGTCAAATGTCAGTTTATGAAAACTTGGTCCTATTCACATCTTTCCCATTATTATTATAATAACACCATCATCCTGTCTGAAACATTTTGTAGTATACATTTAGAACTGTTCACCTGCAGGAGAAGCAATAATGCTGAAGTCTAGGGAACAAGCTGCCTATATTAAACAGGCAAATTCTTATAGGCATATTTCAAGCAGGCCGTCAAACAGCACCTTTCTAAAAATTGTTCCTCAAACTATGGTGCTACATGATCTGTTTGCCCTCATCAGTTCTCTCCTCATCCTTATGCCCTTGTCTCCCTTTTGTTTGACCCTTCCATCTTCCTCACCTATACGAACATCACCTGTTTACAGGGGTGGCTCATGCTATCGGACTGCAGGACTGCAGCCCCCCCAGCTGTAAAAATTGAAAGACGTTTTAAAAAATAAAATAATTAGTGCTGCAATCCCAGAACGAACTGAGCATGCGTGTGAATCCAGACTGCTGTTTAACCAGTCTGGATTACAAAGAGAAGGCATCTGTACACTGATGCCCAGAAGTCTATGCGGTTATAAACCGCATAGCCTGGAAGGGGACATCTACAGTCATGTATGTGGGGGGAAATCAGACTGCAACAGATTTGTATTTCTTTTACAAGGGAAGGTTCCAGGAATGAGCTGCTGCTGCAAGGGATTTTGTTGTATTGCTGCTGCTTACAAGGGAAGGTTCCAGGAATGAGAAGCTGCAAAGGATTTTTGTTGTATTTCTTACAAGGGAAGCTGCTGCAAGGGGAATAAAGTTTCAGCTGGTGTGTGTGTGTGTGTGTGTGTGTGTGTGTGTGTGTGTGTGTGTGTGTGTGTGTGTGTGTGTGAAATGCCCCAGTTAAATATACCTGGTGGCTAGAGTTACTCAGGCTCAAACCCTGAACCTTGGATACAGGTAGCAAGAGCCTGAATTCCCTACCCACCACCACTTGTGAAAGCTGTCCAGATTTATGCCTCATATTTTTGTTCTGTTCTGTTCCTCATAAAATCTGTGGTTTTCTGGATTTTTGTAATCAGTGAAGGATTGAATTCACTAAATAATGACAGGCATTTGAATTTCAGACTTCATATTCTTCAGAAAATACATGGTAACACAAAACATTTTATTCTAGCAATTTTCTAAGTTTATAAGATCAATATTTGAAATTTGTCCCTATTATGGGGGCTATATTCCCCCATTATTGGCTTTGTCCAGGTTTTTTGTGCTAAGAGGTTGAGAGCTATGGTGAGAACTGAACTCAGTGAATATGTTTGGAGGCTGTATTCCCCCATTATTGGCTTTGTCCAGGTGTTTTGTGCTAAGAGGTTGAGAACTGAATTCACTAAATGATAGCCATTTAAGTTTCAGTCTTCCTGTCTTTCAAGGAACAGATGATTTGGCATAGTGTTATAGTGCTCTAACTGCAGTACACAGGGTCCTAGGTTTAAGACTTGGCAGTGAAATGCATGGTGATAACAACATTTTATTCTAGCAACTTTCCAAGATTATACAAGCAATGTTTAAAATGTGTCCTGGTTTTTGGGCTTTTGTCCGCCCCCAATAAAGTTTGGCTTTTTCCAGATTTCTTGTGCTGCAAAGTTGAGAGATACAGTTGAGTGTTGAGTGGATTTTACAAGGAGCTGAGAGCTTCAGGGCAAGAGAAGTTTAGTGCTGCTTATGCTGAGTCAGATTGCATTGTTAATAGCATAACAGGTTGAATGTTTGCTTTTGATGCAGAAGGTTGTGGGTTCTACTCCCACAGTATGTAGATGCATTGCTGATACTGTACTATGTTATACTTTTAAAGGGGTTGATGCTGTAGTCCTGAGAATACATACATACATACATACATACAAATATTTCAAGTACGGGCATTAAAGCCCTTCTAGCTTGCCAATATGCCAAAACACTTGTTCCTATAATCAATGTCCAGGCTGTTCTTAAAAATATCTAAACTAGTACTTGCTTTAATGTAATTTGGTAGTCTGTTCCAAGCATCAGCTACTCTGTCAGAGAACCAATTAGTACATTTCTCATTCCTATTGAATCTTCTACATAGGTTATCCGATGATTCTCTAGTACTTTTTGATAACCCCAAACATTCCAACAGGTAGTTGTCCCTAAATGCCCTATATACCTGAATAAGATCTCCTCTTAAATATCTGTAAGAGACACTGTACAAGTTTAGATATTTTAGTCTTTCATAATAACTTAGATTTTCACATCCATGGATGCCCTTAGTATATTTCCGCTGTACTCTTTCCAGTTTATTCATGCTTGTTTTCCTATAGAGTTTCCATATTGTTATTCCATACTCAAGTTTGGGTCTAATGTAACTAACAAACAATGACTTCATTATGTTTGATTTCCTAGACTTTATAAATCTTTTTATACAACCTATAGTTCTATAACTATCATTAGCCAATTGGTTGATATGATTAGAAAAACTCATAGTTGAATCTACCCATATACCCAGGTCCTTAAATGAGTCTACAGTTTCAATCACTGTGTGCTGTATTAAATATTCACCTTTCAGTTTATGTCTCCCAAATCTCATATGCTTAGTTTTTGATGTATTTATCAACATATTATTCTCCTGTGCCCAAATGGCCAATTTAGTCAAATTATTTTACAGACATTCCTTATCTGTAACACTTGTAATCAGTTTACCCAATTTCAGGTCGTCAGCATATAGACTGTAGAACACCTCAAATGAAAAAGTAAGGTCTGAAAGATACAATCTAAACAAGTAAGGGCCTAGTACAGAGCCCTGTGGGACACCTTGACTGTAACCAAGGATTTCATCTGTCCAGTTGGTGTGTGATACTTGCCATGTCCTATTTGTAAGCCATGCAGCTATCCATCTTATCAACAGTACATCAATACCTAGTTGTACTAATTTATTGATCAGTGTTTTGTGCATGACCCTGTCAAATGCTGAAGTAAAATCTATATAAATCACATCACAGCACAATTTTTCATTCATAGCTGTTATTATATTGTTATAGAACATCATGTTACAGGTGGTAATAGATCTATTTTCAACATATGCATGCTGATATATGGTTTCAAGTCCCAACCTATCCAGTTCTGACAATAACTTATCCAGTATTACCTTCTCCATTATTTTTCCACAACATGAAAGTAGACTTAAGGGTCTATATGATTCTGGGTTTGTCCTACTCCCCTTTCCCTTAAAGACAGGTTTAATAAGTGCATGTCTCCAATCTTGAGGAATCTCCCATATTTATATGACCTAGTGAATAATAGATGTAATGGCAGTGTAAGTTCTTGCTTAAGTGTTCTCAGGTCATTGTTACTTATTCCATCTCCTCCCTGTGCTTTGTTTGGATCCAGTTTGCACAGTTCTTTTCAATATAATCTAATTTGATTCCAGTATCTGGGGTTACCTGGATGTCACTAGGACAACTTACCACCCCTTTTGTGGAGCCAAACTGTTTTGCATAAGATTTTGTAAATATATCTATAATCTGTTGTGTCTGAGAATAAATTTTAGAATCTGCACACAGTTTATCAGTTTGTGTATCTTTACTCCTTCCACATCTTATGTATCTATAAAAAGGTTTCCTATTATGCTCAATATCTTTATATAAATTTTCTTCAAATTTTTCTTGATCTTGTCTAACACTATGCTTAATCTGTTTGTTCAGCTCGTTTATTTCAGTTTTCAAAGTTGTAGTTCGACCCCTCTTCCATTTCTTATATTTTTTGTCTCTCACCTTAATCAGGTATCTTGTTCTTATGGAAATATACCCCCTTGATGTTGCGTGCCTAGATCCTGATGTTAAACATTTTTTTTTACTTTTTGCACTTAGTTTCTCTTTCAAAACTTTCCACATTCCATCTGCAGTTTTTCCACTGAACACCTCACTCCAGTTAGTTTTATATAGTAACTGTTTTGTTTCCCTATAATCTGTAATTAATCTTCTGTGCATTGGCTTAGATTTCAGTTTGGCAAAATTATCTAGCAACAAATTAACTTTTATGACCCCATGATCACTGCACATCAATGGTGGTAAAACTTGACTTGAAGTTACAGTAATTTCTTTGGGAACACAAACAATATCTAGTATATTCTGTCCCCTGGTAGGTTTTTTGCAATCTGAAGCATTTGTTGTTCCTGAATATACTCTGTGAATAATTTCTTTACTAACATTGTTGAATCAATATTATTCCAGTCTGTTTCTGGTAAATTTAAGTCCCCAGCTAATATTATTCTTCCCTCCTGTGTTTCATGTAAGAAATGTATGAATTCCTCTAGGTCATCTGCACTTGACTTTGGTGGTCATTACACTCCAACAATTGTTATATGTTCCAGGGTTGTCTTTATTGTCACAGTTACACAGTCTATAGTATTGGTGTTATCATTGAACACGTAATAATCACAAGTCTCATAGCTGTCTTCAATCCCTATCATAACACCTCCACCTGATTTTTTGTTAGAATGTCTGTTACAGTAAAAACATTTATACCCTGACAGAACTGGTTTCCAGTCATTGTTCTTTAACCATATTTCACAAACTATAACAACATCAATCTTGTGGGAACGTAGCAAATTTTCTAATAAAAAAACTTTATTATTAATGCTCCTAGCATTTTCAACCATCAGAGATGCATCAAATGTTGCTATCTGTGAACTGTTACATTTTTGACCTGGCAAAAATCCTGGCTAGTGTTTGTCAAATATTGCAAAATATCTGCTGCAAAAATTCTCTTCCCTGATCTAGACAAATGCACACCATCCTGTCTGAACACATGTGCCCAAAAGAAGGCTTGGATGCACTACACATTTCCATTTTTTAAAACAGGACATTTTTTCCATGTAGGTGTTTATCCAAAAAATCTTTTCATTCACAGTGACCTGACTATCCTTTCTATAGGTGATTTGTGAAAAATATGTCCTAACACCAGTACAAGCTATACTATCTAGGAGGGCTGTCAGTTCCCGACTAACAGTCAGAGAATCTTTGTTGGTGACATCATTTGTACCAACATGAATAAAAACAGATCCATACTTCCTTACATTAAGGCATTCCAAGGCTTGTTTCACATCTTCTATTTTTGCTCCTGGCAAGCATAACACTACTCGATGTTCATTATCATCTCTGCAAATATAAGTATCAGTTCCTCTAATAACTGAATCTCCAATTACAAGAATATCTTTGCTGACCATCTCTGAAGAATCTTCAGCTTCTAATACAGTCATTTCTGCTCTATCAATTGTTATGAAGGATAGATCTTCATCACTATTAGTCATATTAATTCCACTGTTTTCATTGTGTATTAAATTCTCATCCAGCTGGCATTGTAAATCCACAGCTTGAGCCATGTGGTCAACATCTGTCTTTCTCTTCTTTTTCCTTACAGTAATGGTCTTCAATCCTTCCACGTTCAGTTTTGATTTCTTCCTTTTCACCTGCCCCCTGCCTCTTTTTTCTACCTTCTCCATTGGAAAGGTGATGCCTTTTTCTGTAGACTGAGGGTTTTCTGATAGACAGATATCTTCATTCCCTGTCACCAGTGTGTTACATAACAAAGCAGAATCCTTTTTACTATGTATTCTCTTTCAGTCATTAGTCAGTTTCTTTTTCTTCCTTGTTATTTGTTGAGAACTTCTTCCTTTCTTTCTATTTTGTTCCTTCTAAACAAACTGGATCTTCAGATTGCTGAATACTTGCATCCACAATTCCATAGTTCTCAGGGGCCTCATCATATTTCATAGGAGTTGAATGTTCTTTGCAGAAAATAGATGCATTATTTCCTAAATCTGTACTATTTGTTCTATGCCTAACATTATTTAGTTCATCAGTCCAGTCATTAATATATGATACAACAGTTCTCCAAGCCATGCCAATTGCACATGTGCAATCATCATCAAGTCGAGATTTGCTTCTAAAAATGGTAAGCAAATCATCCAACTTTTGACACGAGGAACACAGATCACCAGTGTTATCAGCTGTTACCTTTAAATATGCATAGCATTTATTACACTGTACAAGATACTTGTGCATTAGCAAATCGTTAATTGCATACTCGTTTAAGGAATCCATATATTCAGCTTTAATTGAATAAAATATTGCAAAGGAAAAAAATTACACAAAGTCAGTAGCAAAGAATTCAAAGGAACTTAAATCAACTTCTATGACAAAAATTATACCAGCAATATCCAGCTAAATAATAAAATACAATAAAGTTGTTCTGACCATACAAGTTCTACCAGCCAGACAGAAGTTGTAATTTCTTTTACTCCGCATGCATTAGCTTCTGCTCACTATAGCTCGCAGTTGCACCTCCTTTTAACAGTAAAAGTAAATAAAACTTTTCTTACCAGTCAACTCCACAACAAATCACAAACCAAGACAGGATTGTTTTGATATGCTCAGAATTTTCCTCTCTGCAGTCTGTGTAAATTTATAGCTGTCTAGGCCCCTTGTGGTGGCTAGAGCTTGCCTGTCCAAAACCTATCCCTTTCTCACAACCAAAAGTGAAACTAAAAGTAAAACAACAAAATATGAATCAAAGTAAAGCTTGAGAATGTCCTCTTTGGTGGAGATACCTAGTAACTATGAACCTGTTATCAGTTTGCCATCCATTCCCTATTGCAATATTACTAGCTTATCATTTTTTTAATGTAACATAGGCAATTTATTCCTCAAGGGCAACAGGCACTTTATTTGTAGATGAAACAATGAAATATAAAGTTGTTTGCTAGCAGCAACCTCTTCATTAGTTACAGATCTCTTTAATGTGGAATTATTTAGATGACTTTTACTTCTGCAGAGATTGTGCATATTTACTGATACTGGTGGATTGTAGACGTTTGAGTACACTTTTATGATGTAAATGTTCTTAATTGGGCAGTTTCGTCATTATTGGTGCATGCATTTTGTTTCATTATTTACTGGAAAAATGTTCAAAACAATAAATTTAAAATGCCCTCTAACAACTGTACTGTATTATACAAGGAATATCATTTAATACAATCAGGAAGGTGTTTATTGATTATCTGATCAGCTCAGGTAGCCCCCCTCCCAGTTCTTGGCTGGATGTGTTCGATTAGGAACCAGTTAAATCAACAGTCTACAAGCACAAACTTTTTTGTTACTGAATATTTTCACTGATTGAGTCTGAATGCTACTGAAAGTGATGAAGCCAGGCTGAAGCAATCACTTCTCTTAGATCTTCATTTTTTTTTTTGGGGGTACTTATTGTCCACACCTAGGGAGCTAAGTCTGTCATGTAGGATTTCTGCCGCACAATTCTCACGGCTGAACTATACCTCTCAACTGTCCAGATTTTCGCAGAATGAATAGATTTTTGCTTCTTATTTTTGGTTTGTTCCTCATAAAATGTGTGGTTTTCTGACAAATCATTTAGGAATGAAGTCACTAAATAATGACAGACATTGAGTTTCAGACTTCATGCCCTTCAGAAAAATGCATGCTAAAGCAAGACCTGTTATTCTATCAACTGTCTAAGTTTATACAAGAGCAATTTTTAGTACTGTTTGTTTCTTTCCCCAATATATTTGGCCTTGTCCAGATTTCCTGCATTAAGAGGTTAAGAGGTACGTGCAAATAAATCACTTTATAGAATTAGGTATATCCAAACCTCTCAACTGTCCCCAATTTTGGCTCAAAATGTTGCTCTCCCTCTAATAATCCCTCCGCAAAATGGCAATTTTGGAAGAAACGTGGAGGGTTTACAATTAAAAAATAATTGTAATGATCAGAGTTACAAATTACTTTTATTTCAGAAATGCATGTAGATTCTCTTATTTTGTCAGCTGCTCAACTTAACAGTACTAATATTAAAAAGCATCCCTTCTTTGACAGGTTCCCAGCTGTATTGTGTGGCTATGTTATATTTTTGCATCACATTTTTGGTCTGTTTTTCATAAAATTGTGGTTTTCTGGCAAATTAGTGGCAAATCATTAAAGACTGAAGTTAGAAAATAATGACAGACATTTGAGTTTCAGATTTCATACCCTTCAGAAAATTCATACTAATGCAAGATCTACTATTCTATTATCTTTCCAAGTTTATAAGAGCAATATTTAAAAATTGTCCTTATTTTTGGGCCTTTGTCCCACTTCTATTTATGGCTTTTTCCAGATTTCTTGCTCTGAGGTTGAGAGGTATGACAAATGTGTCAGGACCATCACCGTCAGCCAGAGACATTTCAAATTGTGACATACTTGTTGTACCCCACTCCCCCATGTAGTGACTCTGGATGTGTCCAAGCAAGGAAAGGAGCGGTTATGCAGTGTAAGTGTGCAGAGTATCCCCCCATCCAAGGTAGACACAAGTACTACAGTGGCTTTTCATCTGTCCTTGATTTTTCAGAATGTTCTGGATTTCTGTCATATTTTTATACTGTTCATTTATGCTTCTTATTATTCAGAAAATGCATGTTGTTGCAGTGCCTGTTGCTCTGTGTTTAAGTAGCAATGCTTTAATGCCCATCAGGTAAGCTTGTCTGAGATTGTAAGATGCAAGTAAGCTTTAATAAGCATGCTGTTAAAGAATTATCAATATTGAAAGCATTTTTGTTGTTGCCATGCAGAGAATATTTACATAACTAGATAACGTATAAGCATTAGGTATTGAAATGCATATGACAGTATTTGTAATAAAGGACAGTATTACAGTATTTTCAGAAGCTCATTACATTTGTTGGAGACTTGCAGTCATTTTTGCAGGCTTTACCCATAAACTAAACAGCATGCCAATCTATCATGTGTGGTCCATAACCTGTGCAGTAATCCTTTAAGCAATTTATCTTGAGCTTGTTTCTTGTTTGCTGTTCATTTTTTACTTTGATCATGTTTTCCCCATGAAAGAAGTAGATAGTTGTCAGGCAGCAGGTCTTTCTTGGATAAGAAACATTTTTACAATTGGGGGTATCACAGAGATTGCTACTTTCAGCATGTTACTTGGTACTTTTATAAAGCTGAATATAAATTATAATTAGAACTGCAGTGCAAGGAGAAGTAGTTTGAGTTGAGTGCTGCTTGTTTTTTTATACTTGATTTTGACTGGCATTCCAGTAAAGTATTTAAAAAGTAATTTATTTTTTCATGCCTCACAACCTTTTTGTTTCCATCTAGATATTATGTAAGCTGTCATGTAGCCAATGCATTGATATATTTTTTCTTCTCCACTTCATTTTGTCTTGATTGGACTCTCATAATGATGGTTAGGCACCCAGGGCAGTGTATTTAATTAAAGTCCCATTTTTTGTTGTTTTGAGCATAACTCTGCCCCTTTCTAGTTGGCCACACCCCTCCCCATTGGCCCCACCCATTCAGCTGTCTCCTGCAGCCCCCTTAGATTTGAAGTCACCAGCCGCCACTGCCTGTTTATCAGCCTTGTGTCCTAATTTCATCACCTTTAATTTCATCCTGCCCTCTCCTTTCTCTCACTCTCTCCCCTTTGTTTTACTCTCTCTCTACTTCACTTTCCTCTCTGCTACCCTCTCTCATCACTCTTTCCATCCTTTCATGGTCCCTCTTTCATCTTCCCTGTAATCCTAATATCTGACTTGCTCTGACCATTCTGTTGTACAGACTGTAAATAGGATTTTAATGATCTCTGTAAATTGTTTGAGTCAAGTATATATTTACACTTACTAATAAATAAGCTGTGTCAAGCTGCAACTTCCCAGCTGACATAGATATACTGATTTACAGAAAGACAAATTTGACTAGCTTCTCTAAAATCTTGTCCTCTTTCTTCTAAAGCACCAAGTGTTACAAGTAGCCTGAAGAAAAGGTCATCAGAACTTAATGAAAGCTACATAGATGAAGTACATCAGGTAAATATATTGTATCTACTTTCTATTTACAACCAATACAATGCTCTACTAATAATAAAAAAGCTTATTTCTGAGTCTGGGAAGGTTTCATATTGGATTCTGCATTAGTTTACAATTCATAGAAATAGATTTCATTTTAGGTAATGTTTTGTAGGATTAATGTTGTAAGTGTATGATACACTGGCTCTGCTTTCAGCTTTGCAGTTAAATAAAAAATGTAAACTGATCTGGTATATAGGTCAGTTCAGCAGGATCACTTAAAATTACATTCTTTAAGAAAATTAATATTTATCCATAGTACCTAATGATTTCAGTTTTTAGTGAGTTAATTAATTGCAATAATGCTGTTTTTCTTAATTAGCATATTTAATTGGTTAGAGTATTTATTCATTGTAACATGTGCCTAATTTGCATTCTGATGAAGTCTCTTTGACGAAAATGTTCAATAAAGTGTGGTACGTTATTTGTTTCTTTTGTTCATCACTTTAGGAGAATTTCGATTGCTTGTTGCCTCCATTGACCATGGTTCCAACTCGTTTTTGTTTGTTTTTTAGCCAAGATAATAATCTTAACCAGAGAGGGAAGCCTGAACTGTGAAAGGATCACTGGAACTGGAGGAACCTTGCAGTCAGATGAAGAGACTGAAGATTGGGAAGAGGAATCTCCCAAGGGTGTGAAATAAGATTCAAGATGGGATCTAATATCCGGGGCGGATATTTCATATGAGACCAAAGAAAGGAAAACCATGCCTGACAAGGCCAAAGGGGGGCAATGAGGATGAGAGTAGTCTTCAGGCAATGGGCTTTCTGTAAGACTTTGGGAATGAGGGCAGTTGGGGGTAAGCATATAGAAGTTCCAATGGGCAATCGTGAACTAGAGCATCCCTGAGTGACTCCCCCATCGGGTAGATCAGGGCAAAGTACTTGCTGCATTTGTGGTTGACCAAGGAGGCAAAAAAATCACGAAGGCCAATGCATTGATATATTTTCTTCTGCACTTATTTTGCTGATTGGACTCTCATAATGATGGTTAGGCACCCAGGATAGTGTATTTAATTAAAGTCCCATTTTTTGTGGTTTTGAGCATAACTCTGCCCCTTTCTAGTTGGCCACACCCTCCCAATTGGCCCCATCCATTCTGCTGTCTTCTGCAGCCCCCTTAGATTTGAAGTCACCAGCCACCACTGCCTGTTTATCAGCCTTGTGCCCTAATTTCATCACCTTTAATTTCATCCTGTCCTCTCCTTTCTCTCACTCTCTCCCCTTTGTTTTTACTCTCTACTTCACTTTCCCTCTGCTACCTCTCTCATCACTCTTTTCCATCCTTTCATGGTCCGGCTTTCATCTTCCCTGTAATCCTAATATCTGACTTGCTCTGACCATTCTGTTGTACAGACTGTAAATAGGATTTTAATGATCTCTGTAAATTGTTTGAGTCAAGTATATATATATTTACACTTTACTAATAATTAGCTGTGTCAAGCTGCAACTCTTGTGCCGGGATATAGATATACTGATTTACAGAAAGACAAATTTGACTAGCTTCTCTAAATCTTGTCCTTCTTCTTTCTAAAGCTAACCAAGTGTTACAAGTAGCCTGTTAGTGCTAGTTTCTCTCAATAGAATCCTAATGAAAGCTGCTATTAGATGAGCTTACATCAGGTAAATATATTGTATCTACTTCTTTCTATTTACAACCAATATAATGCCTACTAATAATAAAAAGGTTATTTTGAGTCTGGGAAGGTTTCATATTGATTCCTGCATTAGCTACACCGCTGAAATAGATTTCATTTTAGGTAATGTTTTGTAGGATTAATGTTGTAAGTGTATGATACACTGGCTCTGCTTTCAGCTTTGCAGTTAAATAAAAAATGTAAACTGATCTGGTATATAGGTCAGTTCAGCAGGATCACTTAAAATTACTCTCTCACCTGTGGGGGATGCAGACCTTGTACACTTTCAGCTACTGATGTAGTAGTAGCTGTGATTTGCCCAAGGTTCCTATGGTATGAAGGATGAGTCACAGATCATAGGATCATAGGAGGTTACTAGGCTAATGGCCCTGGGGCCCTTACAAGCCTAGCCAAGAGTTTATCCCCAAAAAAGAAACCTCAGTCACCACCTGTTGCCCCTGTCAATAAGGGACACAAGTGGAACCCCTGGGACAAATTTGTGGTTTCCCATCCACTCATCAAGGTTGCGCTTAAAGAGGGTCAGTGAGGTACTCTGTTTGACATGTATGGGAAGTCTATTCCAGAGACGGGGCAGCCTCTGGGACACAAACCTGTCTTTCCAGCAGGTTTTGTTGATGTCACATATTAGATTTAGGCCTTTCGAGTGGGTAATGCATGAGGAGTTAGACTTACGGATATGGAGCATCTCTAGTAGGGCAGGGTCCGATACTGCCTTGTAGGTGAGACACAGATCACCTCTGAGCAATCTAGCCAATCATGCAGGTAAGGAAAGACCTGGAGACCTTGCAGCCAGTGATGAGCTGCAACCACTGCCATGTATTTGGTAAACAGCCAGAGGGCTGTGGTGAGTCCAAAGGGCAGGGCTCTAAACTGATAGTGATTGGCCCCTAGCAGAAAGTGCAGGTATCTCCTGGAGCATCTGTTGATTTTGATATGATAGTACACATCCTTGAGCTCTACCGAGCACATCCAGTCATCCTTACCAAGAAGAGGCAGAATGGACTGAACAGTGACCATCCGGAACTTGGACTTCTTGACTGAAAGGTTTAGTTTGCTGAGGTCCAAAATGGGACGTAGGTCCCCAGTTTTTGTGGGCACCAAAAAGAAGTAAGAATAAGATCCAGACCCTCATTGTCATGTTGGGATCTCTTGGATGGCTCTTTTTTGAACAAGGTCTTGGACCTCGAGAAGGGCCAACTCCCTCTGGCGGGGTGGAATGTCCACAAGAAAACTTTGGAGAGGGCTGAAAAAAGGGTATGAAGTAACCCCTGGAAATGATCTTTAACACCCACTGATCTGAGGTAATACTTGTCCAGGCTAGTGGGTGGAGGGAAAGTCGACCCCCAACTGCCTCCATGGCAGGACAGGTGGGCAGCACTTCAGGAGTGCTGAGAGGGCTTCTCCAAGAAGGGTTCCCAGCAGGCCTGGTTCTTCAGACCCCCTCTGCCTCTGGGGTGATGTCTGCTGTTAAATCCCTTGCCCCAGCCAGAGAAAAAGGATTCCTGAGGAGCATCCTGGAAGGAAGACTGATACCTGCGGAACCAAAGTTTCTTACTACCCCTTTGATTTTTGGAAAAGGATCACTGGGATGTAGAGAACTTGATCCCCACAT